>NC_056731.1:1128286333-1128316333 GCF_019279795.1 Protopterus annectens | reverse complement strand
ATATATATATATATATATATATATATATGTATAAATTCCTTTCCCTGTAAAAGGAACCACTTGACCACCATGGTGAACTGTGCCCTCTCTTCTGTTTGGTGCGATCTTGGAGTTGGTATATTCAAGTAATGAGATGTGGCGAACGCAGCCACCTACTTTGGTGGGCATACTTTTGCTTTGTTTTGGTTTGTTATCATGGTGGCCAAGTGGTTCAGGAATTTGGAGGTCCCTGTGTTCACTGTAAAGCCGTTTCTATGGAATCAGCTTAGGTAAGTCAGATTTGTTTAAATGAAGTAGGTCCATATAATTTATGTGTGTGTGTATATGTATATATATATATATATATATATATATATATATATATATATATATATATATATATATAAATCATGGTCTTCAAATGCTGATCTCAGAGAGATCACATGTACAGTCTTAAGTCTATTGTACAGTGCGTCATTGAATCTCAATGTATTTTTTAATTGCAGGTAAGATTGCAGTTAATTAATCCCCTGATGTTCTTCGTGTTTCACTGTTGCAGTCATCACATTTGGGTTAAATGCCTGCAGGTAGCCCTCAGTCGGCCTGAATACCAGAGTCTTGGGATTTCTGCGTCGGATGCTGTTGCTTCTTCCATGACGTCAGGTCATCAGGGGTATAAAACATGCAGCCAGCACCATTACATCAGTCTTTCTTGTCATGCGATGCCTGAAGCAGAAGCAGTTCGCAAGTGCCGGTCAGCCGCCTCCTGAAATTTGGTTTATATATTCAGTGACAACCTTTTATTGCGCTGAAGTGCTTTTATTGCTTTTGGGTGTTTTACCAAAGGTGTGTCAGAATCGGTTAAGTAGCATGCATTCTTGCGCTGAATGTGGGGGTTTTTTTGGTATTAAAGTTTATATTACTTTTCTTTGGGAACTGTGCTTTTTTCTTTTTCACTTTCTGTTGTTAATATTTGCTATGCATTTTTGCATTGAGCCTGTATCTAGGTGGTATTAAGTACTGCTGCATCAGTTTGATAATTATTCACAGCTGTATCAAGCATTACTTCTAATAAATGCTTTGAAATTTTACTTAAAATATGTAAATTGGAAGAACTAAAATTGGTGTGTAATTTGACAGAAGCTTATAAATTTTGTGCATTAAAAATTTCAGATATTTTAAATTGCTTCTATTCATAGTCCAGTTTGAGAAGTGTATTTTTTTAAGATTGCTGTAGATAACCTCTGACACTGATGGAATAATGCTGCTTTTATATCCTGAGTGGCCTTATGTGGACTCTTAAACTGTCATTGTTTTATATATATATATATATATATATATATATATATATATATATATATATATATATAAATGTGTGCATGTATATATATATATATATATATATATATATATATGCATATATGTGTGTATATATATATATATATATGTGTGTGTGTGTGTGTATATATATATATATATATATATATATATATATGTATAAATTCCTTTCCCTGTAAAAGGAAACACTTGACCACCATGGTGAACTGTGCCCTCTCTTCTGTTTGGTGCGATCTTGGAGTTGGTATATTCAAGTAATGAGATGTGGCGAACGCAGCCACCTACTTTGGTGGGCATACTTTTGCTTTGTTTTGGTTTGTTATCATGGTGGCCAAGTGGTTCAGGAATTTGGAGGTCCCTGTGTTCACTGTAAAGCCATTTCTATGGAATCAGCTTAGGTAAGTCAGATTTGTTTAAATGAAGTAGGTCCATATAATTTATGTGTGTGTGTGTGTGTGTATATGTATATATATATATATATATATATATATATATATATATAAATCATGGTCTTCAAATGCTGATCTCAGAGAGATCACATATACAGTCTTATAAGAAAGTCTATTGTACAGTGCGTCATTGAATCTCAATGTATTTTTTAATTGCAGGTAAGATTGCAGTTAATTAATCCCCTGATGTTCTTCGTGTTTCGCTGTTGCAGTCATCACATTTGGGTTATCTGCCTGCAGGTAGCCCTCAGTCGGCCTGAATACCAGAGTCTTGGGATTTCTGCGTCGGATGCTGTTGCTTCTTCCATGACGTCAGGTCATCAGGGGTATAAAACATGCAGCCAGCACCATTACATCAGTTTTTCTTGTCATGCGATGCCTGAAGCAGAAGCAGTTCGCAAGTGCCGGTCAGCCGCCTCCTGAAATTTACGTTTTTCAAGTTTCAGATCTGAAGTCTTCTAAAAGATAAGTACCCCCATTAGGGAACCTTTTTTCTTGTGCTAACCAATGTCAGAAAAAATTAATAATTGTCTTGCTTGTGGAGAAAGTGTTTTGGTACCAATTTTTAAGAATAAGCGTGATGTGCAGAGCTGTAGTAACTACAGAGGGATTAAATTGATCAGTCACAGCATGAAGTTATGGGAAAGAGTAGTGGAAGCTAGGTTAAGAAGGGAGGTGATGATTAGTCATCAACAGTATGGTTTCATGCCAGGAAAGACACTACAGGTGCGATGTTTGCTCTCAGAGTGTTGTTGGAGAAGTACAGAGAAGGTCAGAAGGAGTTGCATTGTGTCTTTGTGGACTTAGAGAAAGCATATGACAGGGTGCTTAGAGAAGAGTTGTGGTATTGTATGAGGAAGTCAGGAGTGTAAGAGAAGTATGTAAGAGTGGTACAGGATATGTACGAGGGTAGTGTGACAGCGGTGAGGTCTGCGGAGGGAGTGACGGATGCGTTTAAGGTGGAGGTGGGATTACATCAAGGATCAGCTCTGAGCCCTTTCTTATTTGCAATGTTGTTGGACAGGTTGACAGATGAGATCAGACAGGAGTCCCCGTGTACTATGATGTTTGCAGATGACATTGTGATCTGTAGTGAGAGTAGGGAACAGGTGGATGAGGCCCTGGAGAGGTGGAGAAATGCTCTAGAGAGAAGATGAATGAAGGTCAGCAGGACTAAGACAGAATATATGTGTGTGAATGAGATGGAGGATAGAGGAATGGTGAGGATGAAGGGAGTAGAAGTGGCGAAGGTGGATGAGTTTAAATACTTGGGATCAACAGTTCAGAGTAATGGTGAGTCTGGAAGAGAGGTGAAGAGTACAGGCAGGATGGAGTGAGTGGAGAAGAGTGTCAGGAGTGATTTGTGACAGAGTACCTGTAAGAGTGAAGAGGGTAGTGAGACCAGCTATGTTACATGGATTGGAGACTGTGGCATTGACAAAAAGGCAGGAGTCAGAGCTTGACGTGGCAGAGTTGAAGATGTTAAGATTTGCACTGGGTGTGACAAGGATGGACAGGATTAGGAATAAGTATATTAGAGGGTCAGCCCAGGTTGGAAGGTTTGGAGACAAAGCCAGAGAGGCAAGATTACATTGGTTTGGACATGTGCTGAGGAGGGATGCAGAGTATATTGGGAAAAAGATGCTAAGGATGAAGCTGCCAGGTAACAGGAAAAGAGGAAGGCCTAAGATAAGGTTTATGGATGTGGTGAAAGAGGACATGCAGGTGGTTGGTGTGACAGAGCAAGATGCAGAGGACAGGAAGAAATGGAAACAGTTGATCCGCTGTGGCGACCCCTAATGGGAGCAGCCGAAAGAAGATGAAGAAGTCTTGCCTGTGGAAAGCAAATATCTCACAGAGATTTTCATTCTTATTGCGTCACCTGTTTAGGTCCAGACCACGACGTCCCTCACTGTCAGTTTTGTGCCTTGTTCAACACTCGAACTGTTTGTCGTCGGGCTATTTTTGTCACTAAATTCTTTCGCTCTTGATCTCCATATTCCGAAATTGCTTCGATAAGCCATCTGACTACTGATCTTCTGAAAAAAACGTAAGGATAAAGACAGTGACAGACTGCATAGGTCCAAAACTGCCGACGACGCTACCATTAAGCTAGCCGCCAGTCCACTGTACTCAGTGAGGCGCTTTTGCAGCTCCTGATACCCGCTTCTACAGATTCGCAGGCCTTTACTGAGACCCATTCGGAGTCCGGAATGCTGCGAGATGCTTCTTCGACTATGGAACCGGAGGGTGTCACTACCTTGGATGGGTCCAGAGCCGCTGTGCAGGCACCGGCTTCTGAAGGTGTATTCAGGCCTTCCGATTTTCGTATTAAACCGCCAACTTTGTTTCAAATCAAAAATACCGAATTTCTCAGGTCTAGAATTCGCACTACACCTCGAAAACTGACAACCAAAGCGCATTCTCAGACCCACATGCCACAAAAACAAATGCTTAGAATGGCTGAAGACCTTATTACTTTAATTAGGGGAAGTCAGCCTTCCCCCTCAAAAAGACCAATAACTGATTTTCTTTCTGATTATTCAGATCTGGAGTCTTGATAACTCTCACCCTTCTGATTACCAGGATATACCCTTATCTACCTGTGAGGATTCTGATGCAGAGGGTTCCATTCCCTCTGCTTCCCCACCAGAAGTTTTTCTTTTGGTGAAACCCTGCATACCCTTAGAGAGCATTTCTGCTGGGAGAACCAGGACTGCTCTCAGTCCAAAAAGAGACTCAGGGAATTTTTAAATTTGCCTCAGCACAGGCCTCTAGCTATCCCTCCTGTTCTGGAAATTGTAGATGATGTCTTCTTGGAATCCAGCCTTACCCCTGATACTTTGCCTCCATCTCCCAGAAAACCTGACAGGTACTGTAGAGTACCTGACTCCCACAAATTCCTCTTTAGGAATCCTGCTGCGGATCCAGAGACCATTTCCCAGGGACCTAAAGGCATTAAGGCTACAATGGCCAAAAATCCTACCCCTTCCGACAGGGATTCTACGGCTTTAGACAGATGGAGTAAGAAGGTATACACCTCTGCTACTCTTGCCATCAGGGCTTTAAATTGCCAGTTTCATATGTTTAAGTATCAGCAACATATTATAGAACTAATTAAACAGAAAATGATGTTGATTCCTGATTGTGCAGAATATAAAGATTTACAAGAATTAATGCATTCTGCTAACCAAGTTGGTAAACATACTTTGCAATGTGGTTTTGATGCCTTGGAAGCATCTTGCAGGGATGCTGTCACTGGGTCTGTTCTTAGAAGGCATGCTTGGCTTAAGGAACAAACCTTGCCAGACCATGTCAATGCAAAATTATGAGATGCACCATTAAACCAAGAGCATCTATTTGGCAATAAAGCAGAAGAAGTCCTCAAAAGGATGGAGGAAAATGCTAAATCTATGCAAACTGTTTAAGATTTCTTACAAGTACAGCCATCTAGATTCAGTAGGCATTACCCTTCTAAAAACTGGTCTTTTCCAGACCTACAGTCTCAGGGTATGCACAGATCTAAGCAATGGAGTGCTCCCACCTCCAAAACAGGGACTAGTAAGCTACCATCCTATGATAAAATCTCACAATGACTTATCCTTAACTCTTCCAAGCCTTACCCAAGTACTTGCACCTTTAGGAGGGAAACTTAACCTGCATGCCAAAAACTGGGAGTACATTACCCAGGACAGATGGGTCTTAAACATTGTTTCCCAGGGATTCCACTTCCACTCACTCCCAACCCCAAGCGGATGGCCAGACCTCACCCCAAACTAATGGGCAGAGGCCCAAAAGCAAGTACTTTCTCTTCTCAGTATCATTGCTATTCAACCTGTCCAAGCAGAACAAAGGGGACAGGGCTTTTATTTCAGACTGTTCCTGGTACCCAGGAAAGAAAACTCTTGGTGTCTTATCTTTGATCTGTCTATTCTCAACACCTTTCTGGTGGTTCCAAAATTCAAAATGCTTACTCTCCAACAGCTTCTTCCTATGCTAGCCAAGGACTCCTGGCTAGCAACCCTAGACTTAAAAGAAGGTTATCTGCACATCCCCATAAGGGAATCTTGCAGGAAATACCTACGTTTCAGAGCAGGCTCTATGCACTATCAGTTCTCTGCACTTCCCTTTGGCTTATCTATTGCACCCAGGGTATTCCCAAAATGCCTAGCTCCAGCCATTGCATATTGCACGCAGAGAACAATTCAGATTTACCCATATTTGGACGATTGCCTGATTCAGGCTGACAGTCAGGAATTGCTACTACAGCATCTGACATTTGTAAAGAGATTCTAACTTCACTGGGGTTCACCATCAACGAAATAAATCACACCTGGTACCCAGCCAACAGATTGTATTCGTGAGAGCAAGCTTGAACACAAGTTCCCAGATGGCATTCCTCACTCCAGAAAAACAAATTTATTTGACAAACTACTTCAATCTGCTGGCCATCAAAACCCAGCTGTCTGCAAAAAAAAATACTGCAAGCCCTAGGGTTCATGGCCTCTTGCATTCTACTAATTCCATATGCAAGACTGTATATCAGGAAACTTCAGTGTTACTTAAAAAGTCTCTGATGTCAACATTCTCAGGACCTGGAAACAATGATTCCTATCATTCCTTGCCTAAGGATAGAGTTCCTTTGGTGGGCAGAGGCCTGCAACCACAACAAGGGACTCCCTTTCACTCAACCCCTTGCCACCCAAACTCTAACAACAGATGCATCAGACTATGTATGGGGGGGCTCTCATAGCAGGACACTGCATTCAAGGCAAATGGAGCCCAAAGCAAATGCACCTGCATATCAATCAAAAAGAAATGTTAGCTGTACAGAATGCTCTGACAGCCTTCAAAGACCTTATTCTTCCAGGACAACTATTGGTAAAGACAGACAACACCATAGTTATGTGGTACATAAACAAGCAGGGGAGAACCCATTCCTACCCACTCTGCAGATTAGCCATGGCTCTGTGGAACACAGCCTTGAGCAACCAAGTGCACCTGCAAGCTCCGTTCCTGCCAGGCAAACAAAATTCACTGGCAGATGACTTAAGCAGAAATCTCATGGACCCACACTAGTGGAAATTGGAACCCAAAATATTCAAGCTTTTGAGGCACAGGTGGGGGGCACTAGAGGTTGGACCTCTTTGCTTCCCCTCAGAACTTTCAATTGAGCAAATATTGCACTAGAACTCCCCACAACCAAGCTTGGAAAGTAGATGCCCTGTCCTTTACCTGGGAAAGCCTCTCAATCTATGCCTTTCCCTCTCTGCCCCTTCTCTCGAAGTTTCTACTAAAGATCAAACAGGACAGGCCAAGAGCAATCCTGATTGCACCAGACTGGCCATGCCAGCACTGGTACCCTCTTTTGTGCAGTCTGACAGTAGTGCCACCATGGCACCTTCCTCAGATCCCTTCCCTGCTGTCCCAGCAGGAGGGCCAGATTTTGCACCCTCAGCTACAGACCCTGAACATAGCAGCCTGGCTCATCCCCTGAGCTTATCACCAGCAACCCTCAGGTGCTGGATGTCATTCTGGAGGCAAGGAGGCCTAGTACTAGAAAATCCTGTTCAGAAAAGTGGAAAAGATATTGTTCCTGTAGCCAGTCTCAGGGAATGGACACAACTGTGCCCAGCTTACCTCATATACTAGATTCATCATCATCTTCTTTCGGCTGTTCCCGTTAGGGGTCGCCACAGCGGATCACCTGTTTCCATTTCTTCCTGTCCTCTGCATCTTGCTCTGTCACACCAACCACCTGCATGTCCTCTCTCACCACATCCATAAACCTTATCTTTGGCCTTCCTCTTTTCCTGTTACCTGGTAGCTTCATCCTTAGCATCTTTTTTCCCAATATACTCTGCATCCCTTCTCAGCACATGTCCAAACCAACGTAATCTTGCCTCTCTGGCTTTGTCTCCAAACCTTCCAACCTGGGCTGACCCTCTAATATACTTATTCCTAATCCTGTCCACCCTCGTCACACCCAGTGCAAATCTTAACATCTTTAACTCTGCCACATCCAGCTCAAATTCCTGCCTTTTTGTCAATGCCACTGTCTCCAACCCATATAACATAGCTGGCCTCACTATCCTCTTGTAGACCTTCCCTTTCACTCTTACAGGTACTTGTCTGTCACAAATCACTCCTGACACTCTTCTCCACCCACACCATCCTGCCTGTACTCTCTTCTTCACCTCTCTTCCACACTCACCATTACTCTGAAGTATTGACCCCAAGTATTTAAACTCCTCCACCTTCGCCACCTCTACTCCTTGCATCCTCACCATTCCTCTATCCTCCCTCTCATTCAAACACATATATTCTGTCTTAGTCGAGCTGACCTTCATTCCTCTTCTCTGTAGAGCATATCTCCATCTCTCCAGGGTCTCCTCCACCTGTTCCCTACTCTCACTACAGATCACAATGTCATCTGCAAACATCATAGTCCATGGGGACTCCTGTCTGATCTCGTCTGTCTACCTGTCCATCACCATTGCAAATAAGAAAGGGCTCAGAGCTAATCCTTGATGTAACCCCACCTCCACCTTAAATGCATCCGTCACTCCCACTGCAGACCTCACCGCTGTCACACTACCCTCGTACATATCCTATACCACTCTTACGTACTTCTCTGACACTCCTGACTTCCGCATACAATACCACAACTCCTCTCTAGGCACCCCGTCATATGCTTTCTCCCAGTCTACAAAAACACAATGCAACTCCTTCTGACATTCTCTGTACTTCTCCATCAACACTCTCAGAGAAAACATCGCATCTGTAGTGCTCTTTCCCGGCATGAAAGCATACTGCTGTTCACTGATCATCACATCCCTTCTTAACCTAGCTTCCACTACTCTTTCCCATAACTTCATGCTGTGACTGATCAGTTTAATCCCTCTGTAGTTACTACAGCTCTGCACATCTCCCTTATTCTTAAAAATCGGTACCAAAACACTTTTTCTCCATTCCTCAGGCATCCTCTCACTTTCCAAGATTTCATTAAACAATCTGGTTAAAAACTCCACTGCCATTTCACCTAAACACCTCCATGCTTCCACAGGTATGTCATCTGGGCCAACAGCTTTTCCATTCTTCATCATCTTCATAGCTATCCTTACTTCCTCCTTGCTAATCCATTGTACTTCATGATTCACTATCCCTACATCATCCAACCTTCTCTCCCTCTCATTCTCTTCATTCATCAACCCCTCAAAGTACTCTTTCCATCTCCTCAACACACTCTCCTCGCTTGTGAGTATGTTTCCCTCATTATCCTTTATCACCTTTACCTGCTGCACATCTTTCCTAGCTCGGTCCCTCTATCTAGCCAATCGGTACAGGTCCTTTTCTCCCTCCTTAGTGTCCAACCTTTCATACAACTCTTCATATGCCTTATCCTTAACCTTCTCCACCTCTCTCTTTGCCATGCACCTCATCTCCTTATACTCCTGTCTACTTTCTTCATCTCTCTGACAATCCCACTTCTTCTTTGCCAAACTCTTTGCCTGTATATTCTTCTGTACTCCCTCATTCCACCACCATGTCTCCTTGTCGTCCTTCCTCTGTCCCGATGTGATACCAAGCACCTTTCTAGCCGTCTCCCTTACTAGCTCTGCTGTAGTTACCCAGCTATTTGGTAACTCTTCACTGCCACCCAGTGCCTGTCTTAACTCATCCCTGAACTCCACCTCACAATTACGTTTTTTCAGTTTTCACCATTTGATCCTTGGTGCTGCCCTCACTCTCATCCTCCTCTTCTTGATCACCAATGTCATCCTGCAAACCATCATCCTATGCTGCCTAACTACACTTTCTCCGACCACCACTTTACAGTCTCCAATCTCCTTCAAACTGGCCCTCCTACATAAGATATAATCCACCTGTGTGCATCTTCTCCACTCTTGTTATGTCACCCTATGCTCCTCCCTCTTGTTAAAATACGTATTCACCACAGCCATATCCATCCTTTTCACAAAATCCACTACCATCTGACCTTCTGCATTCCTTTATTTAACACCATACCTACCCATCACTTCCTCATCCCCACTGTTCCCTTCACCAACATGCCCATTTAAGTCTGCTCCAATCACCACTCTCTCACCCTTGGGTACAGTCATCACCACTTCATCCAATTCACTCCAAAATTTTTCTTTCTCATCCATTGCACACCCAACTTGTGGAACATATGCACTAACAACATTAATCATTACACCATCAATTTCCAGCTTCATAAACATCACTCTATCCGACACCCTTTTCACCTCCAAAACACTCTTCGCATACTGTTCCTTCAGAATAACTCCTATGCCATTTCTCCTCCCATCCACACCATGATAAAACAATTTGAACCCATCTCCGATACACCTAGCCTTACTCCCTTTCCATCTGGTCTTTTGCACACACAATATACCAACCTTCCTTCTGTCCATCATATCAGCTAGCTCTCTCCCTATACCAGTCATACTGCCAACATTCAAAGTTCCAACCCTCACTGCCACAGTCCTAGCCTTTCTCCTCTCTTCCTGCATTCGGCCATGCCTTTCACCTCTTCTCCTCTTTCGGCCAACAGTAGCCCAATTTCCGCCAGTACCCTGTTGGCTAACAGTACTGATGGCGGTCGTTGTTAACCCGGGCCTCGACCAATCTGGTATGGAAATATTAACTGGTGACTGCATGAAAAGATTTGGTGAAGTTTTACGCCGGATGCCCTTCCTGACGCAACCCTCCCCATTTATCCGGGCTTGGGACTGGCACAAAGAAATGCACTGGCTTGTGCATCCCCAGTGGCTGGGTTACCTCATATACTAGATTACTTAACAGAAATTCTGCACAAAGGCCTATCCTTCTCTTAAATTAAGATTCATGCCTCTACCATCTCAGCTCATTATAATACTGAGCCACTCCTCTTCTCTCATCCTTTGGCTAAACAGATCCTGAGAGGAGCCAAAATGTTAAGACCCCCCCCCCCAGGAGAACTCCCACTCCAGTCTGGGACCATAACTGTATTGGAAAAGCTCACGTTTGTGCCCTTTGAACCTGCTGCTACAGCAGAGTTAAAATTCCTCTCATGAAAAACAGCTTTACTTCTAACCATCACTTCAGCAAGAAGAGTGTCTAAATTGCAGGCCCTTATGGCCGTAGAACCCATCATTATCTTCCATGCGGACAGGGTTTCCCTCAGGACTAACCCATCATTTATGCCCAAGGTGGTATCTAGTGTGGCTTTAAACCAATCCATTCATTTGCAAACTTTTTTCCCTAATCCTCAGAATTAAGGGGAAAGGATCCCCCACTCCCTGGACATGCATAGGCAGCTTAGGTTCTATCTGGACAGGACTAAGCCTTTCAGGAAAACTGACCAGCTGCTAGTCAGCTTTGCTGCAGGGGCAGAGGGCAAGCCCATCTCAAAGCAAACCATTTCTAAATGGATAGCACATTGCATCCGTTTCTGCTACAAACACCATTGGAAACCTACCCCATAGGGGATCAGAACACATTCCACTAGGGCCAGATCTACCTCTACAGCCTTTCTCTGGGGAGTCCCTACCAGGGACATCTTGTAAGCTGCAACCTAGAGCTCTGTACACACTTTCACCAATCATTACCATGTACCTATCTTTTTCTAAATCCAGAGCTGGATTTGCCACAGCAGTCTTACAGGGCCTGCTTGCCAGCCATAAAGCTTCTTGACTGCCTCCACCCATCCTCAGCTTTGGGAATCAACCCAAATGTGATGACTGCAACAGTGAAACATGAAGAACATAGTACAGTTGTGTACACTTACCATAAATGTAGATGTTCGAGTGTATTCACTGTTGCAGTCCTGGTTACCCTCCCTCCAGCCCCCTGACTTCTCTTTACTTCTACCTATTCTTTTTGTTTAGCATACCTTGTATCATTGGTATTTGCTTTTTGCTGGGGGTGTTCCACACCATGTAATTGCTCCCTATTTAGGGGGCTCCTGACATCTGGGGCAAGAAATTGTAATGGCGTTGGCTGCATGATATTCATCGTGCATACAGCTGCAGTCATAACAGATGGGTTTTCCTGCCGTCAGGTGGGTCCTCGGTTGGCCAAATTCCAAAGTCTAGGTCCGGGGTCGGATGTCGTCACTTCTTCCCTGACGTCAGTGTGACAGGGGTATAAAAGAACCAGCCAACGCCATTTTCTTCAGTCTTTCTTGCCGCGCAGTGCCCGAAGCAGAAGCAGTTCGCAAGTGCCGGTCGGCCAGCTCCTGAGATTACGAATATTATTCAACCGAAGACTTCTTGAAAGCTAAGTACCCCGTTGGGGAAACTTTTCTTGCCTCAGACCGATGTCAGACAAAGTTAATAATTGCATTTCATGTGGGAAGCAAATACCGCATAAGGATTTCCATTCCCTCTGCATTCCTTGCTTAGGCCCAGACCACAACGTCTCAGCCTGTCGTTTTTGTGCTACATTCAACAGACGCACTATTAAGCGTCGGGTGGAGTTTGCCCAACACTATTTTGGCAAAAGGTTTAATTACATTATGTCGTCGGATACTCCGACTCCAGTTTTGGGTAAAAGACGCAAAGATAAGGACCGACATCTGAGGTCCGCGACTTCTACCAACACCATGCTAAAGCCGACTACAGGTGCTCCGGTTCTCAGCGAGGTGCCTACGCAGCCCCTGACTACCGATGACACTTCATTAGTGGTGTCTTCTGTGCCCGAGGTCGCAGGCTCTTCGGCCCTCACCCCGACCACAGATACCGAAGCCACTCTTGGCGGGGAAACTCAGAGTTTAGACAGGCCTGCCACCTCTCAAGGTGTCTTCAGGCCTCCTTCTTTTTCCATTAAGGCTTTCACCAAATCTAAAACAGCCATGCATACTAAAAGACAAGCTCCACAGGGCCCCTCTCAAGGCCCCATGCCTAAAAAGCAGATGCTCAAAATGGCTGAGGATTTGATTACTCTTATCAGGGGTTCTCAACCCCCCTCGGACAAAAGGCGTAGAGTGGAGGAAGAATACTCTTCCTCAGACAAGGCTTCCATTACTTCAGAACATTCTGAGAACCAGGAACATTCATACTCCCCTTTTGAAGATTCTGATGCAGAGGAGTCCATTCCCTCTG
This sequence comes from Protopterus annectens, assembly GCF_019279795.1. NCBI lineage: Eukaryota > Metazoa > Chordata > Ceratodontiformes > Protopteridae > Protopterus > Protopterus annectens. The sequence goes on along the minus strand of NC_056731.1, from coordinate 1,128,303,462 downwards.
TCCCCCCCCCCTGAGGATTACTCTTTTGGGGAAAACTTGCATACCTTGAGGGAACATTTCCACTGGGAAGGCCAAGAGTACTCAGATTCCAAGAAAAGGCTCAGGGATTTCCTCTTGCTCCCTCAGCACAGGCCACTGGCTATACCTCCTGTCTTAGACATACTAGATGATGTGTATTCAGAGGCCAGCCTTAACTCAGATTCTTTACCTCTAGCTCCAGTCAAGCCTGACAGGTATTACTGGGTTCCTGATTCACACCAATTCCTATACAAAAGCCATGCGGCTGACCCAGAAACTATTTCACAGGGTCCCAAGGGAATTAAGGCCTCCACTGCCAAAAATCCATTACCTTCAGAGAGAGATTCCAGGGCTTTAGAAAGGTGGGGGAAAAAGGTATACACCTCGGCCACCTTAACCATGAGGGCATTAAACTGTCAGTTCCATATGTTAAAGTATCAACAGTTTTTGTTATCTCAGTTGAAAAGCAAAATGTCACAACCTGAACAACCAGACTTGAAGGAGTTGCAGGATTTGTTGCATAGTGCAGAGCAAGTGGGTAAGCATACCTTGCAATGTGGTTTTGATGCTTTAGAGGCCTCATGTAGAGCTGCTGTTACAGGATCAGTCATAATGACATGCTTGGCTCAAAGAGCAAACCTTACCAGATCATGTCAAAGCTAAATTACTAGATGCACCTCTTCAAAAAGATGTATTGTTTGGTGATAAAGCTGAGGAGGTATTAAAGAAAATGGAGGAAAAGGCAAAATCAATGCAAACAGTAAAAGATTTCCTACAGGTACAACCTCCACGTTTCAGTAGAAATTGGCCTTCAAAAAATTGGTCCTTTCCAGCCACGGACAGACCCCAAAGAGGTAGATACAGGCGCCCGAGGGGTAGAGGGCACTCACAAGGATCTTTTAGAGGCAGACAATGGCAAGCACCTACACCAAGAGGTGGTGAGGATAGTTCACAGCCATTCAGAAAGCAGAACCAATGACTTTCCCCTTTACATGCCAAGCAAGGCTCAAATGGCAGCACCTTTAGGCGGAAAACTGGCATTATTTTCGAAAAATTGGCATATCGTCGCAAAAGACAAATGGATCCTGGACATTATAGACAGAGGCTACAGATTCCACTTTCACACCCTTCCAAAAATGAAAGGCATGCCAAACCTGCCACACAATCAAAGGGCAGAGGCACAAAAACAAATTTCAGATCTCATGGACATGAAAGCTATTCAAGAGGTACCTGCACAAGAACAGGGTCAAGGTTTTTATTCCAGACTATTCCTGGTACCAAGGAAGGCAAAGAGTGGAGACCTATTTTGGACCTATCCACCCTAAACACATATTTACTCGTACCAAAATCCAAGATGCTCACATTACAGCAGCTTCTTCCCATGCTGGGCAAGGAGTCTTGGCTGGTAACATTGGACCTCAAGGAGGCATACCTGCATGTCCCTATCAGACAAGATTGCAGAAGATACCTCAGATTTCTTGCAGGTTCAACCCATTATCAATTCTCTGCATTGCCCTTTGGCTTATCTACTGCGCCCAGAGTGTTCACAAAATGCCTGGCATCAGTAATTGCCTTCTGCAGACTTCAAGGGATACAAATATACCCATATTTGGACGACTGCCTGATCCAAGCGGACAGCAAACACATACTTCTGAAAGACCTGGCGTTTGTAATAATGTTGTTGAATTCTCTGGGATACACAGTCAACAAAAAGAAATCAAGACTAATGCCCTCTCAAACAATAATTTTCCTGGGTGCCCGCTTGAATACAAACACCCAGGTGGCCTACCTCACACCAGAGAAACAAGGGCAACTAAGTCAGTACTTCAGAAAACTGGCAACCTTCACCAGGCTAACTGCAAGGAAAATCCTGCAGGCTCTGGGATTTATGGCATCTTGCATCCTGCTAATCCCATGTGCAAAGCTGCATATGAGGAAACTTCAATGGTACCTAAAAAACTTATGGTCTCAACACAGCCACAGTTTGGAAACAATTATACCACTGATTCCATGTCTTCAAAAGGAATTTCTGTGGTGGGCTCAAGCATGCCAAAGAAACATAGGTCTCCCATTCTGCAAGCCTCAAGCAAATCAAGTCATCACAACAGACACCTTGGACTACGCCTGGGGGGCGCACATGACAGATCGGTGCATTCAGGGCAAATGGTCACAAAAAGAAAAGCACCTACACATCAATCAAAAGGAAATGCTAGCAGTAATAAATGCTATTATGGCTTTCAAAGACCTACTGCATCCAGGCCAGCTATTGATAAGGACAGACAACACCACAGTGATGTGGTACATAAACAAACAGGGAGGAACCCATTCATATCCCCTATGCAGGCTAGCCATGTCTCTTTGGAACATGGCTCTGTAATTACAAATCCAACTTCAAGCACAGTTCCTGCCAGGCAAGGAAAACACACTGGCAGACAACCTGAGCAATAATATGACAGATCCACACGAATGGAAGTTGCATCCTCAAGTTTTTACAAAGATAATTCAAGCATGGGGAAGGCCAGACATAGATCTCTTTGCCACCCACAGAAATTACCAATTGACAAAATTCTGCTCAAGGACCTTTCATCCACAGGCCTGGAAAGTGGACGCAGTCTCTTTCAGTTGGACAAGAATGACAGTTTATACCTTTCCACCTCTTCCTCTGCTGCCCAAAGTTCTACTAAAAGCCAGAGCAGACAGGCCAAAGATGATTCTCATTGCTCCAGACTGGCCAAGACAACACTGGTACCCACTCCTGAGGAGTCTGACGCATTCCCCACCATGGATCCTGCCTCTAATGCCTCTTTTATTGACTCAGCACAACTTCAAAACTTTTCACAGTAAGCTGAAAACACTCAATCTAGCCACATGGAGGATTCCTTAAATTCACAACGGACCCTACTCTCCAAGGAGGTGAAGGATGTCATTTTGGAGGCCAGAAGGCCTTCTACTAGAAAAGCCTACTCCGCAAAATGGAAACGGTTTTGTACCTGGAATCAGAAAAAGGGTCAGAATCCTGGAATACTGAATTTACCTCAAATATTACAGTACCTAGCTGAGATGCTAAGCAGTGGACTTTCATTCTCCTCCATCAATACAACACTGATCCTCCTTTATTCTCTCACCCTCTCTTAAGACAGTTCCTCAGAGGGGCTAAGAATATAAGGTGGACTTTCATTCTCCTCCATCAATACAACACTGATCCTCCTTTATTCTCTCACCCTCTCTTAAGACAGTTCCTCAGAGGGGCTAAGAATATAAGACCCCCAAGGAAGCAACCAGTTCCTGCTTGGGACCTCAATTTCATTCTAGAAAAACTGACCCTGCCTCCTTTTGAGCCAGCTGCTTCAACAGAACTGCAATATTTGTCATGGAAAACAGCCTTCCTTCTGGCTATCACCTCAGCACGCAGGGTTTCGGAACTACAAGCCCTCATGGCTGTGCAGCCTTTCATCATTTTCCATCAGGACAGAGTTTCCTTACGAACCAATCCTTCCTTTATGCCAAAGGTAGTATCCAGGGTAGCCTTGAATCAGGCTATCCACTTACCTACCTTTTACCCTAATCCTCAAAACAAGGGGGAGAGACTTGTACATTCCTTGGACATTCACAGACAGCTCCGTTATTATTTGGACAGAACAAAGCCTTTCAGAAAATCAGAGCAACTCTTTGTGTCCTATGCTACAGGTGCTCAAGGGAAGCCTATTTCCTAACAGACAATCTCAAAATGGATAGCCCACTACATACGCTTTTATTACTCATTTCATGGTAAAACTGTACCTACAGGCATCAGATCTCACTCCACAAGGGCCACAGCTACCTCTGCAGCTTTTCTCAGGGGGGTTCCTACCAAAGATATTTTGGAAGCAGCCACTTGGAGTTCTGTACATACTTTTTCCAAGCACTATCACCTACCATTATACTCCAAATCTAGAGCGGGATTTGCCACTGCAGTCTTGCAGGGCATCCTGGCTCCTCCTAGTTCCACTTAGTGCCTACCACCCCTTTTTAGCTTTGGGATTCTACCCATCTGTTATGACTGCAGCTGTATGCACGATGAACATAGTACAGTTTTGTACCTACCATAAATGTAGATGTTCGAGTGCTAATACAGCTGCAGTCCAGGTTTCCCTCCCTCCCTTCCCCTCTTGGGACAGGCCTAATGGCTAACACCTCCTAATACCACCGCATTGGGGTATTCTTTTATGGTGTATTTGCTTGCAACCTTTTTTTTTTGATTATATTGCATTCCATTATTACATAAATTTATGTTTTGCCTTCCTTTTGGGGGCACCTGACATCTGGGGCAAGAAAAACTGAAGAAAATGGCGTCGGCTGGTTCTTTTATACCCCTGTCGCACTGACGTCAGGGAAGAAGCGACAACATCCGACGCCGGACCTAGACTTTGGAATTCCGCCGACCGAGGACCTGCCTGACGGCAGGAAAACCCATCTGTTATGACTGCAGCTGTATTAGCACTCGAACATCTACATTTATGGTAGGTACAAAACTGTACTTTTTATACCCCTGACGACCTGACGTCATGGAAGAAGTGACAGCATCCGATGCAGAAATCCCAAGACTCTGGTATTCAGGCCAACTGAAGGCTCCCTGCAGGCAGATAACCCAAATGTGATGACTGCAACAGTGAATACACTCGAACATCTACATTTATGGTAAGTGTACACAAAGTACAGTTGTGTACCTACCATAAATGTAGATGTTTGAGTGTATTCACTGTTGCAGTCATTACACTTGGGTTATCCTGTTGGCAGGCGACCCGCAGTGGGCCCAAGTTCCAAAGTCTTGGTCCGGCGTCGGTTGCTGTCACCTTTTCCCTGACGTCAGTGCGCCAGGGGTATAAAAGTTGCAACCGATGCCATTTTCTTCAGTTTTTCTTGCCCCAGATGTCAGGTGCCCCCAGATAGGAAGGCTGGAATGATAAAAATATGCCAAAAACCATGCATGTATTACTATAAACATTCCCTTCATCTACAAGCAAATACACCACATCGGTTGTATAGAGTTGAGAAGTACAGAAAAGTCCCAGCAATGAAAAGGGGGATGGTGGGTGGGTAGCTTGGACTGCAACAGTGAATACACTCGAACATCTACATTTATGGTAGGTACACAACTGTACTATGTTCACCGTGTTTCACTGTTGCAGTCATTACATTTGGGTAGAATCCCAAAGCTGAGGTTGGGTGGCTGGGTCTAAATTGGATTGGGAGAGGCTACCAGGCCCTGCAGAACTGAGTGGCAATGCCTGATCTGGATGTAGAGTAGAGAGGTAAGTGGTAGTGTTGGTGAAAGTGCGCACTGAGCTCCAGGTTGCAGCTTCTAAAATGTCTTTGGTTGGTACTCCTCTGAGAAAAGCTGCTGAAGTGGCTGCTGCTCTGGTAGAATGAGGCCTAATGCCCTTAGGCACTGATTTGCCATGCTGTGCATAACAGAAGCGGATGCAGTGTCCTGTCCATTTTGAAATTGTCTGCTTTGTAATAGGCTTTCCTTGTGATCCTGCAGCATAGGCTACAAACAGTTCAGTTTTTCTGAAGGCTTTTGTTTTGTCCAAGTAGAATCGTAGCTGCCTGTGTATATCCAAAGCATGCAGAAGTCTCTCCCCTTTATTCTGGGGATTTGGGTAGAAAGTAGGTAAATGAATGGTTTGGTTCAAGGCCACATTGGATACCACTTTTGGCATGAATGTTGGGTTTGTCCTAAGAGAAACCCTGTCCTGATGGAAAATGATGAAAGGTTCCACAGCCATTAATGCCTGTAACTCTGAAACTCTTCTTGCTGAAGTAATTGCTAGGAGCAGAGCAGTTTTCCATGATAAGAATTTTAAATCAGCTGTGCTGGCTGGTTCAAATGGAGGCAGTGTGAGTTTTTCTAAAACAAAGTTGAGATCCCAAGTTGGTACTGGTGCTCTCCTTGGGGGGTCTTATATTTTTTGCCCCCCTGAGGTACTGTCGTAGTAGAGGATGTGAAAAGATAGGAGGGTCCGTATTGTAATGAGCTGAAATGGCAGAGGCATGTATTTTAATTGATGAGAAAGATAGGCCTTTGTCCAGCATCTCCGTTAGGTATTGTAAAATCTGAGGTATATTAGGGACAAGTGGTTCGAGGCCTTGTGCCTGGTTCCAAGCACAGAATCTCTTCCATTTTCCTGCATAAGATTTCCTAGTGCTGGGCCTCATGGCTTCTAAAATGACATCCATAACCGCTTTAGAGAGAGGTGCAGTCTGAGTGGCTCCATTATCTGCCATGCTGCCAGATTTAAGGTTTTGAGTTGACTGTGCAGAATCTGATTGTTTTGGTGTGTCAGAACGTGAGGAATTTGAGGTAGAAGCCAAGCTGGGCGTTGAGACAAGTTCTTTAGGATTGGGTACCAGTGCTGGCGTGGCCAGTCTGGGGCAATCAGGATCATTTTTGGCCTTTCTTGTCTGACTTTTAGTAGCACCTTGGTAAGAAGAGGCATCGGAGGGAAGGTATAAACTCTCAGGCCTTTCCAGCTGAATGACAGAGCATCCACTTTCCATGCTTGAGAGTGATAAGTTCTTGTGCAGAATTTCTGTATTTGGTAATTGTAAGGGGAGGCAAAAAGATCTATGTCTGGTCATCCCATTTCCTCATTATCATGCTGAACAGCTGTGGATTTAGTTTCCATTCATGAGGATCCATGAGATTTCTGCTTAGTTCATCTGCCAGTGTATTTTTTTGTTCCTGGCAGGAATTGTGCCTGCAGATGTACTTGATAGGTCAGTGCTGTGTTCCACAAAGTCATGGCTTGCCTGCATAGGGGATAGGAATGTGTGCCCCCTTGCTTGTTTATGTACCACATAACTGTGGTGTTGTCCATCTTTATTAATAGTTGTCCTGGATGTAGTAGGTCCTTGAAAGCTGTCAGGGCATTCTGAACAGCTAGCATCTCTTTTTGGTTGAGGTGAAGATGCATTTGTTCCTTGGGCCATGTGCTCTGAATACATTTTCCTGCCATATGTGCCCCCCAGGCATAATCTGATGCATCCGTTATTGTCTGCCTGGCTGTGGGTAAGGTGAAAGGCTGTCCCTTGATGTCCTTCAAGAATGCAACTGCAGTCATAACATGTGGGTTGTCCTGCCTCAGGCAGCCCTCGGTCGGCCGGATTCCAAAGTCTGGGTCCGACGTCGGCTGATGTCGCATTTCTCTCCGATGTCAGAGCGGCTGGAGTATATAAGCATCAGCCGACGCAATTTTCTTCAGTCTTTCTTGCCGCGCGGTGCCTGAAGCAGAAGCAGTTCGCAAGTGCCGGTCGGTCAGCTCCTGTATTCTACGATACCGAAGTCATCAAAAAAGCTAAGTACCCCGTTGGGGACCTTTTCTTGCCTCAGCCGATGTCAGAAATTACTGAAAAAGTTAACAATTGTCTTTTTTGTGGTAAACAAATACCTCATAAGGATTTCCACTCTTACTGCCTCCCTTGCCTGGGCCCAGACCACGACGTCTCGGCCTGTGTAGCCTGTGCTCGCTTCAACAAGCGCACTCTCAGGCGCCGGGCGGAGTTCGCTGAAGATTTTTTCGGCGATAAATTTGCTTACACCACGCCGTCGGATCTTCCGACATCGCAAACTCCCAAAAAGCGAAAAGTCCGGGACCGACTTCCTCGGCCCACGTCTACCACCGACTCCACGCCAAAACCTAGCGCGAGTGCTCCAGTTCCCTCTGAGATGGTCCCTCCACTGCTCCGAACCGAAGACACCGCATTACCGACTTCTCCGATTCCAGACATTACTCCGACGCCAGTTATACACTTTCCTCCGGATACCGAAACCGAGGAAATGCCCGAGACCATTGCTGTAGACAAGGTCACTCCTGCACGTGGAGCTGCCAGGCCTCCTATGGCCATGTCTATTAAGGCCTACACTAGGGCTAAGGCAGCCAGCAAAACTAAGCATATTACTTCCAAATCCTTACCTCAGCCGACTCCGGAGACACAAATTATGTCCATGGCTGCTGATTTAATTTCCATGATTAGAGGTCCACAGGCCCATCCTGAGAGAGCATCCCAGCCTCCTCCTGATAAAAGGCCCCGGGTTGAACCCTCTGTCCCTTCAGATGAAGACTCTGAGGGCTCTGTCCACTCTGATAGCCAGGAAGAGCTCTTCCAGACCTATGAGGACTCGGATGCAGAAGATTCCATTCCTTTGGCCTCCCCTCCTGAGGATTTTTCTTTTGGGGAAGTTCTGCACACCATGAGGAAACATATCAAGTGGCAGGGTCAGGAATATTCTGATTCTCGGAAACGCCTTAGGACTTTCCTTAAGAAGCCTCAGCACAGGCCCTTAGCTGTTCCTCCTGTACTTGATGTTCTGGATGATTTGTATTCTGATTCTAGTGCTACCCCTGATTCTCTTCCTCCTGCTCCAGCCAAGCCAGACAGGTATTACAGGGTCCCAGAAACTCATTCCCATTTATTCAGGGCCCATACTGCTGATTTGGAAACTATTTCACAGGGGCCTAAAGGAGTTTCAGCCTCCACCTCAAAAAATCCTTTGCCCTCCAACAGGGAAGCAAGGTCATTAGAGATGGGGTAAAAAGGTTTACACATCCACTACCTTATCTATGAGAGCTTTAAATTGCCTTTTTCATATGTTCCAATATCAGGATTATCTCTTAGAAGATTTACAAAAAACATTAGCTTCTCCTGATCCTTTAGACAGGAAGACTTTGCAGGAAGCTGTACATAACACTCAACAAGTAAGCAATCACTTCCTGCAGTGTGGATATGATGCGCACTGGAAGCTTCATGTAGGGCAGCTATGACAGGGGCAGTGATGCATAGATATGCTTGTTTAAAAGATCAACCTCTACCAGATCATGTAAAAGCAAAACTTCTGGATGCACCTTTGGAAAAGAACAAGCTTTTTGGTGCAAATGCTAAGGAAGTGTTAAAGACCATCGAAGAAAAAGCAAAATCAGTTCAAACTGTGAAGGATTTCCTCCAGGTTCAACCCCCCAGATTCAGTAGGAATTGGCCTTCAAAAAACTGGTCCTTTCCTAATCCAGAAAAGTTTCAAAGGGGTAAGAACAGACGTGGCCGAGGAAGAGGCCAGTACAGAGGCCCTTACAGGGGCGACAATGGCAGCCAGGAAACCAAAGAAGTGACGGGGTTTCACCTGCCCAACAACCACAAACTCAATGACTTTCCTCTACTACCGCCTACCAGGGAACAACTAGAAGCTACCTTGGCGGAAAATTATCTCTGTTTGCAAAAACTGGCACAGACTGACAAAGGACAAATGGATTTTGGACATTATAGACCGAGGGTACAGGTTTCATTTTCATACCTTACCAAGAAAACAAGGCATGCCAAATCTACCACAACATCAAAGGGCAGAGGCTATCAAGCAAATCACTCTGCTGACTCGAATGAAAGCAATAGAAAGAGTTCCACAAAAAGAACAAGAGCAGGGGTTTTACTCAAGACTGTTCCTTGTTCCAAGAAAATAATCTCAATGGAGACCAATACTGGACTTGTCCGCATTAAACACCTTTCTCATAGTACCAAAGTTCAAAATGCTGACTTTACAGCAACTTCTTCCCATGCTGGGCAAGGAGTCGTGGCTGATTACTCTGGACCTCAAGGAGGCATACCTGCATGTCCCTATCAGACACAGCTGCAGAAGATACCTCAGATTTCTTGCAGGGCCAGAGCATTATCAATTCTCAGCATTGCCATTTGGCTTATCTACTGCACCCAGAGTGTTTACAAAATGCCTGGCTTCAGTAATTGCTCATTGCAGGCTCCAGGGTATACAGATTTACCCGTGCCCGGACGACTGCCTCATACAAGCGGACGACAAACTGATGCTGACAAAAAACCTGGATTATGTCATACGATTACTTCAAGCTCTGGGATACACAGTCAACTTCCAAAAGTCAAGACTGCAGCCATCCCAGCAAATAATCTTCTTAGGAGCCAAACTAGACACAGCCTCTCAGATGGCTTACCTGACAGAAGACAAGCAAGAGAAGTTAACTCAGTACTTCAAAGGTTTAGCAAAACTCACCCAGATGACTGCAAGGAGATTCCTACAGGCCCTGGGTTACATGGCATCCTGCATTCTACTGGTTCCATTAGCAAAACTACATATGAGAAAGCTTCAATGGTACCTAAAAAGCATTTGGTCTCAACACAGCAACGACTTGGAGACAATCATACCACTCATTCCATGCCTACAAAAGGAATTCCTGTGGTGGGCCTCAGTGAGCCAGGGAAACATAGGTATGTCATTCAAAAAACCACAGATAACACAGACCATGACTACAGACACCTCAGACCTTGGATGGGGGGCGCACATGGAAGGCAGGTGTATACAAGGACAATGGTCTCCAAAGGAAACACACCTGCATATAAACCAAAAGGAAATGCTGGCAGTAATGCATGCTATCGAGGCTTTTCAAAACCAACTCCAGCAAGGCCACTTAATGATACGGACAGACAACACCACGGTGATGTGGTACATAAACAAGCAGGGGGGCACCCACTCTTACCCCCTTTGCAGACTGACAATGCAGCTTTGGGAGAAATCACTTAGTCTAAACATCCAGTTACAATCCCAGTTTGTTCCAGGAAAAGACAATGTGTTGGCGGACAGCCTAAGCAGGAATTTCACAGATCCACACGAGTGGAGGTTAGATCCGAAGGCTTTCAGACAACTCACTTCGACATGGGGTAAGCCAGAAGTGGACCTATTTGCCTCTCACCTCAATCATCTTCTACCAAAATTTTGCACAAGGACATACCATCCAAAGGCTTGGAAAATAGATGCCCTTTCATTCAACTGGAACTCCCTAGCAATCTATGCATTCCCACCTCTGCCACTGATGACCTCAGTATTACTAAAGATCAAAGCAGAGAAGCCCAAGGGAATCATAATAGCTCCGGATTGGCCAAGACAACACTGGTACCCACTACTACAGAGCATATGTCACACCAGGAGGTGGGCCTTACCTCAGTGGCCTCTACTTTTGACTCAACACAATTTCGAAACACTGCATCCAAACCTTCAGACACTGCAGCTAACAGCCTGGGAGATGCCATAAATAACTTCAGCTTATCTCTCTCCAAGGAAGTTCAGCGGATACTAACAGAGCCTCGAAGACCATCCACCAGAAAGGTCTACTTAGCAAAGTGGAAAATATTCAGCAATTGGAATACCAGCAAAGGACATGATGCATCATTACTGAACATTCCACTTATCTTGGAATATTTGGCAGATATGTTACAGAGCGGACTCTCATATTCTTCAATAAAGATACATGCATCTGCTATTTCAGCTAGATACAACACTGATCCTCCTGTTTTCTCTCACCCCTTACTAAGACAATTCCTCAGGGGAATCAAGAACATTAAGCCACCAAGAAAGGCCCCAGTGCCAGCCTGGGACCTCAATTTTGTCTTAGAAAAACTGACTCTACCTCCTTTTGAGCCAGCAGCTTCAGTTGACTTGCAATTTCTCTCATGGAAAACAGCCTTCCTGTTGGCAATTACCTCGGCAAGAAGGGTTTCGGAGCTACAGGCCCTAATGGCAATACCACCCTTTATTATTTTCCACAGAGACAGGGTTTCATTAAGGACCAACCCTACCTTTATGCCAAAGGTGGTATCTAGGGTTTCTCTAAATCAAGCCATTCATCTGCCTGCTTTCTTCCCCAATCCTGAGAATAAGGGGGAAAGACTTCTGCATACCTTGGCCATTCATAGACAACTTTGATACTACCTGGACAGAACCAAGGCCAGTAGGAAGTCTGAACAGCTTTTTGTAGCTTACGCCCCTGCAGTCCAAGGAAAAGCAATTTCAAAACAGACTATTTCTAAATGGATTGGACATTGCATCAGATTCTGTTATTCCTTTCATGGAAAGACTGTTCCAGCCTATGTCAGACCACATTCCACCAGTGCTACAGCCACCTCTACAGCATTTTTAAGAGGGGTGCCTACAAAGGACATTCTAGAAGCTGCTACATGGAGCTCCATGCATACAGTCTCCAAACACTACAATCTCCCTCTATATTCCAGATCCAGAGCAGGCGTTGCTTCGGCAGTCCTGCAGGGTTTGATTGCCACACCATCTCTTTCCTAGAGCATACCTCCTCCCCCAGCTAAGCTATGGTATTCTACCCACATGTTATGACTGCAGTTGCATTCTTGAAGGACATAGTACAGTTTTGTACCTACCATAAATGTAGATGTCCGATAGACATGCAACTGCAGTCGGGTTTTCCCTCCCTCCATACCCCTCTATGCTTAGGGTCCACTCCTATCCCCTTTACTCTTAGCTGGGGATATCTGTTATGGTGTATTTGTTTTATTGCTCATGTATTTGTTTGGAATCCTGTTTTTGTCTTCCAATTTGATTACAGCCTTCCTTGGAGGGCACCTGGCATCTGGGGCAAGAAACACTGAAGAAAATGGCGTCGGCTGATGCTTATATACTCCAGCCGCTCTGACGTCGGAGAGAAATGCGACATCAGCCGACGTCGGACCCAGACTTTGGAATCCGGCCGACCGAGGGCTGCCTGAGGCAGGACAACCCACATGTTATAACTGCAGTTGCATGTCTATCGGACATCTACATTTATGGTAGGTACAAAACTGTACTTTGTGGTGACAGGCCTGAGACCACCATCGAAACTCCTGTTGTAGGCAGGGAATTAAAGTTATGATTATTTCCAGGCTGTCTGGGTGAGATAAGCCATCTGGGTAGTTGTATTTAAGCTTGCACCCAGGAATATTATCTCTTGAGAGGGCACTAGTTTTGATTTATTTTCGTTTACTGTGTACCCTAGGCAAATTAGTAATCTTTTTACAAACACCAGATGCTTTAGAAGAATGTCCTTGCTCTCTGCTTGAATAAGGCAGTCGTCCAAGTAGGGGTATATTTGAATTCCTTTTTGTCTGCAAAATGCAATTACTGGTGCCAGGCATTTTGTGAAGACCCTGAGCGCAGTAGATAAGCCAAAGGGCAGTGCAGAGAATTGGTAATGCATTGAGCCTGCAACGAATCTGAGGTATCTTCTGCAAGTTTGTCTGATTGGGACATGCAGGTATGCCTCCTTGAGGTCCAAAGTAACTAGCCAAGCCTTCTTGCCCAGCTTGGGCAGAAGTTGCTGTAGAGTTAACATTTTGAATTTTGAAGCATCCATGAAAATATTTAGGATTGACAGGTCCAGTATTGGTCTCCAGGCTTTGTCCATTCTGGGTACTAAGAAAAGTCTTGAGTAAAAACCTTGCCCCTGTTCTTGCTCTGGAACTCTTTGAATAGCTTCCATGTCCATAAGAGCAGCAATCTGTTTTTGTTTTGTGGCAGGTCTGGCATACCTTTTGATTTTGGAAGCGTGTGGAAGTGGAACCTGTAACCCTGAGAAACAATATTCAGCACCCATTGGTCTTGGGTGATTATGTGCCAATTTTTTGAGAAAAGTGCTAGCTTCCCCCTAGGGGAGCTGCCAAAAGTTAAATGCTTGGCATTTGTAGAGTGAAGTAATTGGGACTGTTTTCTATAGGGTTGTGATTTGTCTTCCCCTCCTTTGGGGGCTGAAGCACCCCATTGTTTAGGTCTGTAGGAGCCTTGGGGCTGAGATCTGCCTCTTGGGTGTCTGTATTTGCCTCTTTGTGGCCTGTCTGACACTGGGAAGGACCAAGTTTGTGAAGGCCAGTTTCTGCTAAATCTAGGTGGTTGAACCTGTAAGAAATCCTTCACTGTCTGCATTGATTTTGCTTTATCCTCCATTTTCTTTAACACTTTCTCTGCCTTAACACCAAACAAAGTATCATGCTGTAGTGGAGCATCCAGTAATTTTACTTTAACATGGTCAGGTAAACTTTGTTCTTTCAACCAAGCATGCCTTCGAATAACAGAGCCTGTAACTGCGGCTCTACAAGAAGCCTCTAATGAATCAAAACCACATTGCAGAGTATGCTTTCCCACCTGTTCAGTTGCATGCAATAAATCCTGCATTTCCTTACTGTCTGGACTTTCTAAATTTGAAACCATTTTCTGTTTTAAGAATGACATGAGATACTGTTGATAATTAAGCATGTGAAACTGGCAATTTAAAGCCCTTATAGCTAAAGCAGCAGAAGTGTAAACTTTTTTCCCCCATCTGTCCAGAGCTCTGGAATCCCTATTGGAGGGGACAGGATTTTTAGCAGTGGAAGCCTTAACCCCTTTAGGACCCTGAGAAATTGTTTCTGGGTCTGCAGCGGGGTTTTTGTAAAGAAATTTATGAGTGTCCGGGACCCTGTAGTACCTGTCTGGCTTGACTGGTGCAGGTGGTAAAGAATCAGGAGACAGACTGTATTCAGAAAAAAATATCATCAACAATATCAAGCACAGGGGGATAGCCAGGGGCCTGTGCTGAGGCAATAAAAGGAAATCTCTGAGCCTTTTCTTGGATTCTGAATAATCCTGGCTCTCCCAATGGAAATGCTCCCTCATAGTGTGCAGGGTTTCCCCAAAGAATAATCCTCAGGCAGAGAGGCTGAAGGTATAGACTCTGCTGCATCAGAGTCCTCATAGGGAGGGAGAGAGTATCCCTGACCAGAAGAGGAATCAGAGGAAATGGAAACCTAGTCAGAGGAATCATAGTCAGTGTCTTGCCTAGGCCTTTTGTCAGGAGGGGAATGGGAAACCCTGATTAAAGTAATTAGGTCTTCGGCCAGTTTTAGCATCTGTTTCTTTGGCATGGATGACTGTTCAGGAGAATGCTGTACTTGTTTCCTTGTCTTTAATGGTGTTTTTGACTTTGCCTTGGCTGCTGAAGTGGGCTTAATTGTAAGCTGTGAAGGTCTGAAAACATCCTCAGAAGCCGATGCCTGCTCAGCGGCTCCGGACCCATCTGAGGGAATAGTTTCCGTAGGCCCAATACCTTGAGTTTCCACAGGCCTCGGTGTCTTCACGTGGCTGTCTGTTACGGCCTGTGGCTCTGAGGTAGTGGGTGTCAGGGGCTGCAAAAGCGCTTCACTGAGAACCAGCGACTGGCCTAGAAGAGGCTTCTTCGTTGGTTTTGGGCCTCGGATGCCTGTCCTTTTCTTTGTTTTTGCGTTTTTTATAAATTCCAGTCGTCAGTTGTTCCGACGGCATTATGTAATTAAACCTTCGGCCAAAGTAATGTAAAGCAAAATCGAACCGACGTTTAATAGTGCGTTTATTGAATCTAGCACAAAACTGACAACTGGTAAAGTTGTGGTCAGGGCCTAGGCAAGGAATACAGTAAGAGTGAAAGTCCTTATGCGGTATTTGCTTCTCGCAAGAAATACAATTATTAACTTTTACTGACATCGGTCTGGAGCAAGAAAAAGTTTCCCCAACTGGGTACTTACCTTTATTGAAGACTTCGGTTCTGAAACTCAAATTTGAAAATCTCAGGAGTCGGCCGACTGGCACTTGCGAACTGCTTTTGCTTCGGGCACCGCGCGACAAGAAAGACTGAAGAAAATGGCGTCAGTTGCAACTTTTATACCCCTGGCGCACTGACGTCCGGGAAAAGGCAACAGCAACCGACACAGGACCAAGACTTTGGAACTCGGGCCGACTGCGGGTCGCCTGCCAGCAAGATAACCCAAGTGTAATGACTGCAACAGTGAAACACGATGTACATCTGTACTTTCCTCATTATTAGAATTTGTTCTCCAGTGTAGATTATCTTATGTTAGTGATTGTAATACTTTAATCTGGTGTACTTGCTTGAAAATGCGAATGTTCCTCATTATAGTTTGCTGTGAAAGTTTATTTCTATAGTTTACCTGCTAGATGTTACTATACTGCTATCTCATATGATTTAGTCCAGTCACTATAAGGAATTAATCTGAGTTGTGGGAACGTCATTTCCAAAAGATTGATTGAGGGAGGAATAATGCAGTTGTTCTCTTGTCTCTGTTGTCTTGGTAATTATTATTATGGCATCAGTGAGTGAATATGTTTGTGTACATGGAGCATATAGCTCACATCACTCTACTTGCATATACATATGTTCAGTGGTAATTATGTAGCGTAAGAAAAAGTAAAACTGGAGGAATGCTGTTATTTTATGAAGTTGGAATGTCACTGTTTTGTCTTCCCTGACAGACATGCATCATAAAATGGATGATTGCTCTGTGGTCAGATCACAGTATCAAGGGAAAGAGAATGGTTTATCTTGTTATCTTCTTTTGGCAGGTGCAACCTGAAAAGCGCAGTTTAAAACTGCTGAAGAGTCAAAGTATTAATGTGAACTGGTACTTATACAGCCCAGAGAATGCAATCATTCTTCTCTCTACCACAGTACAAGGCAATGTCCTGCAACCTTTCTATTTTCGGGTAAGTCTTGAGGTATGTGTAATATTGCTTTGGCAGGATGTATATGCAAGGAAAAATCACTGGCTGTAGCAAATAAAGGAAAAATCACTGGTCATAGCAAATAAAGATGAGGTAGAAGGGCTTATCAAGAACATGCAGCTCTTTTGCTGAAATCTGCACAAGTGTATAATGGATAGTGTTATGTCTGTAGGAATGAGATATTTATTTGTATTGAGGGAGAGTGTGTTTTTTGTTTTTATTCTGTTTTTACTTATAAGTCCATAGTCTGGTACTAGGCTAGCTACCCTTGTGGGTCATTTTAAGCCTAGCCAATTTCCCTTCCAGAGGTGAAAATCAAACCCTGTACCTCATGTCAGTAAAGTAAACACCTTGACTGTTACACCACCTCCCCCCTTAGACTGATTAAGGAACAGCTCATTAACCACCTTAGACATAAAAGAAGGATTAATTTGGAGAGACACCCTGTCTCTATGAGCAAAACATAACAAGGAGGGGCTGGCATCAAGGCCTGAAGTTGAGACACCATCTGGCAGAGGCTAAAGCAACCAAAAAATAAGCTTCCAGGTGCAATGATGCAAAGAAGAAGTGGCAGGCTTGAAATGAGCCAGAGTCAATTTTTCAAGGACAAAATTAAAATCCCAAGAAGGGGGAATGGGCTTCCGTGGGGACTGATATGAAGGACTCCTTTTAGAAATTGCTTGATCTCAAATCTAGAGGCCAAAGGAGGATTCAGTGGCAGACAGGCAGATATTGCTGACAAGTGAGC
>NC_056731.1:1128148833-1128281333 GCF_019279795.1 Protopterus annectens | reverse complement strand
AGAAGGGAAAATGTTATTGTGGGAGGCACCTTCCACGCAAGGATCATCACAAGCACTGTCTTTTTTTGTTTGGGTGCTTTCCATGACCATACCTCTTATAGTATCTGTAAGGCATCTGTGCCTTAGACACTTGAAAGCCGTTTGCCTTCCCTGGCCATTTATCTAGAAAACCAATGACTTAAACAGTTAGCCCAGGTTACCCTGGCTAAATCCTTTTACTCTGAGATACTCCCGCTAAGTAAGAAGGTCAAGAAGTCTCAGCCGGATGATTTAGCTGTCCAGCCTCCACCAGACTTCCTTCTTGAAATGGATAATAGCTCTCTGAGTCATTCGGTGTCTACATGGGATTCTTCTTCCACCTGTTGGAGGAATAGAAAAAAACCCAACCCCATTGGGACACTTATCTTGTCACACATCCTCTGAGGCTTTACAGACATCTGCTCCGGATATCAAGGAGGAACCGTGTTGATTATCTCAGAGAGTCTTAGAGGGATTCCACAGATATTGCTCCAGGAGGAAGTTCCGGGTTCTCTCATCAAATCTCGCCAAGTGTCAGAACCTCCAGTATTTGTTATGGCTGATGTCTCTTCCAAGAAAAGAAAAAAAATTAACCATGTTTCGATCTGTCCTAAGGCTCCTCAAAGGGAATTGCAGGAGTTTACTCAGGGATGGTTTTCTGGCTTAATGGCCCTAAAACCTCCTCAAGGGGTTTCAATACCTGCTGTCCTCCTTGGACCTCTACCCCTTCTAAATGGCTTAGGAAATTTGATTCCTTGGATGAGGATTTGGTGTCTTGTGAGGGGTCTTTCTCCTGTTCTCCTCAGATGCCTCTACCTTTGGATTATGGTTCTGAGGATGAGTCTGTTAACTCTGAGTCTCCTTTTGAAGAATTGTCCTTTGGGGACACAATTTGTAGGATGATGGAATACTTTAAGTGGGTTTCTTCTTAAGTGTTATATTCAGAGAAGATATTATGAGTTGCTTCAGGTGGATACTCTTAAACCATCAGCAGTTCCTCCTGTGCTGACTGCCTTGTTAGATTGCTGCTTCCAAGTCTCTTGATTCTCAGACTCCAGCTTCTAAGTAACCTAACAGGGTGTATAAGGTTCCTGAGGATTGTCAGTTTTATGTACTTATACTGATCTTACTTTGGTGTCAGTCTCTTCTGACAAACCTAAGCTCTTTCTCTCTTCCAAACTTTGCCTTCTTATAAGGATAGTAGTGCAATGGAGAGGACTGGTAAGAGAGTTTTCACTGCTTCTACGTTGGCATTTAGGGCTGTAAAATACCAGGTATTCTGTGGCCTAGATTGCACAGGCTTGTCAGGTTATTTCTGACCTCCCTGATTCTGAAGATAAATCCCCTGCCTTACCTATTTTAGGTTCTCCTTCTGAAGTGACTCACCACTCTATTATGTGTAGCTATGACGCTGCTGATACCTTTTCCAGGGCTGTGGATTTTGAGTGTGTCATGAGGCATTATACTTGGCTTTGTCACCAGTTTCTGCTTGAGGATATTAATGCCAAGTTTTTGGATGCTCCTTTGGATTAAAAACATTTTTTAGGGACTGCTGTTGCTGACATGTTTGTCTCTTCAAGAGAAAGGCAAAGCCTTGCAAGACCATAAACATATTTTTGTCTCTCCTATCCCTAAGCTGGATGTGCTTTTGTTTGCAGGTAACCCCACCAGGCTTCCAGGTGCAGTAAGGGTGGTGGTTGGGACCTCTGTGCTAAGGCTTCTTATATTTCTGTGGCCCAGAAGCCTTCTTTATCTGATAAACCTGCTTCTCTTTGACAGTCCCCCCCCCTTCTCTTAGACCAAGTTCTTTTGTCCCTTTGGCTTTCCCTTTGTCTTCCAAATTGGCATCTCATCACGTCAGACTCTTGGGTTCTTTTCTGTAATCCATCAGGGTTACTTCATGGTATGGAAGTCTCTTCCTTCTTTTTAGGGATTCCTCAACCTCCTGTAGAGAAACTTCCTCATTTTCTTGAGGCTCTAGGGTCCCTAGTGAACCAATGAACCATTCAACCTATCCTCCCTTTCAGTGTTCCTGGTTCCTTGAAAGGAAGGCACTTGCAAGGCTATTCTGGATCTCTCCCTGCTCAATACCTTTAAGGTTCTTTCTTTTCAGATGTCTACACTTCAAATCCTGATTCCTATTTTACTATCCAAGGCTTTTCTGGTGTCTTTGGATCTGAAAGATCCGTAACTTCATTTCCCAGTTCACCCTCTTTTCAGGAAGTTTTTACATTTCTCTGTGTCTTTCTTTCATTTTCAGTTCTCTGCTTTGCTCTATGGCCCCTCTGCTGCCCTGAGGGTATTCTCAAAATGCCTAGCTCTTGTTTTTTGCTTTCTGCAGGCTCCAAGGCATTCAGATTTTTCCTCATCTAGATGACCTGTTGCTTCAGGTGCCTTCTCTTAGTCACCTGTTACAGGATTTGGAGTTCACCATCTCTCTCCTTCAAAGTCTGGGGTTCACTGTCAATTTCCAAAAGTCCGTCCTAGCTCCCTCTCAGGATCATGTGTATCTGGGATGCAGTACTCAGTGTCAATGTTGGTCTCTCTTCCACCTCCAAAGGTTTTGTCACTGACTGCCTTCTTTCAGTCTCTTCTTCCTCTGACTGCCATGCCAGCCAGGGAGTTTCTTTGGGGCCTGGGATTCATGACCTCTTCTGTTCCAGTGATCCCTGTTGCCAGAGTGTTTATGCAGAAGCTTCTGTGGTACTTCAAGTCAGTTTGGCTGCAACACTGTTGCCCTCTGGATTTCAGTGTACCTCTCCTTCCCTGTCTAAAGAAGGAATTTGAGTTGTGGATTCGACAGTTTGCTCTTAACCCAGGTCTACACTTTCAGTCTCCACTCCCTTCTCAAGAATTGTTCACCAATTCCTCAGACATGGGGTGGGGGGTTATTTTGGTCATCTGAAAGTTCAGAGTCTCTGGCCATTACATCAGAAGTCCGAGCATATCATCATCAAAGAGATGAGAGCTCTTATTCTGGCCCTTCAAGCTTGTCATCCCATGTTCTGTCCAGGCCCCTTGAAGGGGTGTACATAGACAACACTACAGTGATGTAGTTTGTCAACAAGGAGGGAGGCACAAAATCTTACTTCCTGTGCTGGCTGGCTTTTGAGCCTTGGGAAGTGGCTGTCATTTATCAGTTAACTCTTCAGGCAATATACACTCCTTCAGAGCACAATCTAATGGCAGACTGTCTGCGCTGGTCCAAAACACAGTCTCATGAATGGATGTTTCACAGAGACATGTTTCTGGACATTGTGTATCAGTGGGGTATTCCTCATGTAGATCTTTTTGCCTTCCCTCTGAACAGGTAACTTATTCCCTTCTCTTAGAGTGCCATGTCATCTGATGTGGAAGGTAGATACCCTTTCTTTTCCTTGGAAGGGGATGTTTCTTCATGCTTTCCCTCCTCCTCCTTTACTTCCAAGAGTCCTGCAGAATGTTCATCTGTACTCCCCAAAAAAATCTTGCTAGTGACTCTGTTTTGGCCAAGACAACACTGGTTCCCCCTCTTAATGCATCTGGCCAGGGGCAGTCACCCCAAGTTACCTCAGTGGTTGGATTTCCTCGCACAGGACAAGGGGTGTCTCATCCATCCTCGCTTGTCCACGCTTCATATGATAACTGTGAGTGATAGGGTTTTGATCCCTTTTAGGTACCTCTTTTCTGAGGACATGCTCAGGGTTTTACAGGAGGCAAGGAAACCCTCAACCAAAAAATCTTATATGTTCAAATGGAAAAGAATTTCTGACTGGTGCCATTCTCATAATCAGGACCCTTTTTTAAATGTGGGGTCCTTCTGGTCCTCTCCTATTTCTGTGAGTTGCTCCAGTCTGGCCTGGCCTATACTTCTCTGAAGGCCTATTTCTCAGCCATTTCTGCTTGTCTGCCATTGAATCCTCCCTTGGCTTCTCGTTTTGAGGTCAACCAATTTCTTAAGGGTGCCCTGAATATTAAGCCTCCAAGGAAACCTATTCATTCTCCTTGGGACCTTAATTTTGTTTTGGAAATTTTTTCAGGCTCCTTTTAAGCCTGCAGATTCTGCTCCTTTGTAGCATTGTACCTGGAAGGCTGTTTTGTTGCTGGCCCTTACTTCTGCTGGAAGGGTTTATGAGCTCCAGACTCTTATGACCATTCCTAATTTTTTTGTTTTTTCACAGGGAAAGGGTGTCCCTTCATACTAATCCTTCTTTTATGCCCAAGGTAATAAATTAGTTGCCATTGAATCATTTGGTAAAACTCCTTTCCTTTTCCTCAGTCTGCTAGTGAAAGGGTCCTGCATATGTTGGATTTGCAGAGATAGCTCAGGTACTATTTGGATAAAACTAAGGCCATTTGTAAGTCTCATCAGCTTTTTGTTTCCTTTCATCCCTGGACATTGGTTTTGGCTGTTTCTAAGCAAACCATCTTCTCCTGGATATTTAAGGCCATTTCCTTTTATTATACTTTTCATAGCAAATCTCTGTCTACTACTGTTAGAGCTAATTCCACTAGGGCTTTTGTCTCTTCTGATGCTTTCTTCAAGGGATTGGATACCAGTTCCATCCTTGAAGCTGCTACTTGGTCTTCAGTATATACCTTCACCAAGTATTATAAGTTGGATATGGTTTCTACAGCCAAAGTACGTTATGCTGAAACCATTTTAAATGGGTTGTTGAGGGCTTTTCTCAGCCTTGCACCTCCCATTCCGTTTCTTGAGCTTTTTTACTCTCCTTTCTGTTAGAATAATGCAGCAATGAAGAGAAGGTCATCTACTGTTATGGTAAAATTTTACACAACTGTACTTTCTCTGTCATCTTCAGATCTTTTCTTCCCTTTGAAGGGTTTGTTTTTTATTTGTTGTTTATATTCCAGTTCTTTCCTTGGCTTTTTGTCCCATTAGACAGGTGGTAAAGTATCTTAACATTTTTTTCTTAATTTTGGGAAATATTTGTGTTGATATTTATAAAACCAAGAGGAAATAATATTTGCCTGTGCAAGTCATACCCTAAAGCTTTTAATTTGTACTATGTTTTTGTTGTTGTGCTTTTTGTACTGAACTCGATTCAATTACTAGGCTTTAGAGATCAAATGTTTGGAGGTTTTTAGCAAATGGTTTTACTTGTAGCAATCAAATCAGTCACTGGAGCTAGTTTTCCAATCTGAAATTCATATTTATTTACAAAAAAGTTCAACAAAAAAAAAAAAATACACTTCAGACAGGTTGTTCTGTCTGCAGGCTCAAACTCTATGAATGTTTATGAATTGCAGGCTCTACACAAATCGGTACTCGTGCAGTTTTTCTTTACAGTCCAATGCAGCATCTCCTTCATACAGACTTCTAGCAAAATAACTGTCTAAATGCAGTACTTACAGAGACCTCTGTAGACAGCTAGGCTTCAGTTAGCTTCTCTTTTTACTTCCTCACATGCAAGGATATAACCTGAAGTACCTTTCTCACAGACACTTTTTTTTAAGCAAGCATCTTTATTAAATTGTCACTTGGCATAGGCAGTCATACATTTATATAAATGATAAACCATATTGACATTTTTAGTTGCAAACATTACTTTTTACTTCTCTATCCAGTCATTCAGTCAAACATTACTTAGTTCAAACAAATTCTGCTTTCTTTCAAACCTCATACCTCCTCCAAAATATTATTCTGCATGCATTGTTCCCAAAGTTCCCTTTTTTTTCTATAGATCCCATTTCTAGTTATTTTATCTCTCTTACTATATTCACTACTTCTAGTACACTTGGCTTAGACTTTGATTTCCATTTTCAAGTAATTGCTTTTTTGGTACATAATTAGACTCCACAATGCCTCACTATGTCTGGGGAATTCCGATTGTGTATCATAGCTAAAAATATAAAATGTTCTTAGTTATATCAGTTTGCTCACATAATATTTCTAATAGAGTAGTCTGCAGTAGAATTTTTAAAGTCTGCCATCTCAATACATTCCCAAAAAGTATGTTCCCAATTGCCTCTTTCTTCCCTGTAACACCTCCAACATTTGCTATGTACCTGAGGAAAAATTATTTGGCGTCTACTTGGTGTATAAAAATGCCTGTATAAACACTTCCAAGAAAAGATCCTAAATGTTGAGAGACATGCATATACCCCGCTTGTTTCTTTGAGAATTTCTTATTCAGTCTCTCTTCCCAATCCTTTCTAACCTCTTCGGATTGATTCTTATAGTTACCATGCAGTATTTTATATGCTGTATTTATTAACCCTTTTTTAACAGCAGCTTCTGTTATAGATTCTGCTAAAAACTGTACCAGTGCTGGTCTTTTGCTTAGGATCCCCCTACTTCTTTCTCTTTGCCTATATTCTGATATCAATCCTAGATAAGGAAGGCAATCTCTAGCCTGCAGTCCAAATACATTCTTAGCCTGTTCTCACTCTATTTCCTTTCCCTCTCTAATTGTTTGCTCCAAATACCTTGGTTCCTTTGCCAGTTTTCTCCAGTAAATTCCACTCTCCTCTCGCCTATTGTCTGTATCCCTCTCAACAGAATCTCCTTTCTCTATTCCTGTGGTGGCTTAGTTTTTAGAATACTTTCTGCTACTTTAGGAATATAATATTCTGTGTTGTTATTGTTACTCTTCTTAAGGATCTGCATCCCAAATCCCATTCTCTCCTTGTTTCGTTTCTTGAGCAAACTCTGTTTCATCATCAGCCCTTTCCATTTTGAATTGTAGGTTTCTACTTGTGCTATGTATAGAATCCTTAATTGAGTAGCTCTGAAATACCCCTTCAAATCAGTTAATCCCAAACCATCTTGTTCTGTTGGAAGAATCACCTTATCCCACTTGACTCTTGCCATCTTCCCCTCCCAGATAAAATCCTTCAACTCTTTATTAATTGCTATCTGCAGCTTCTCCTCTGGTTGATAGAAATATGCCTGACCTGCTTATCAAACTAAAGGGACTAAAAACATTTGACTGCTTGTATTTTGCTATCCATATCCATAAAACAGTTTCCAGTTTCTCAGTTTTTGTATTATCTTTTGTTTAGTCTTTTCCCATATATCCTTAGCTGCCGCAATAGAATCATTTTTAATCCATATTCTTAAGTACTTCATTTTGTCATGTTCCCATAACTATGGGTAGTGCTGAACCAATTTATATGTAGGTACATAGTTTATAGCTATTGCTTTTGTTTTGTTTTCTTTAATTTTGCATCCTGAAGAGACTTGAACACTCCTCAAGCTGTTTATCACTACACTGAACTATCCTTTTCTGGTTTTATCAGGTATAAAATAATATCATCTGCAAATAAAGCCAGTTTTTCCTGACTGCCATACTAATTATATCCTTGAATTTCTGAGTCCTTTTATTTTCTTTGCCAATGGTTCTAAATATAACACAAATAAAGGGGAAAGACTGCACCCCTGCTCGGTTCCTCTGCTCAAAAAGAACTTATCAGAGAGGAACCCACCCACTTTTATTTTCGCCTCCGATCCCTCATTTATCCTCCTAATCAACCTTATTTTATCAGGGAATACAAATGCTTCCATTGCCCTACTCATAAATCCCAGCTTACTCTGTCAAATGCTTTCTCTGCATCAAGACCCACCAGTGAAAGTGGTATTTTCTTACATTTTGCTTCCCTCTAGATCATCATTGCTGTGCTAATGTTATCAAATGTTTACCACACTGCTCCATATATATCAATTTTGGCACCACCATTGTCATTCTTTTAGTCATTATAGACCAAAAAACTTTGTGATCATGGTTTAGAATTGAAATGGGCCTATATGAAGCTGGATCTGATGGGTCTTTACCATCTTTAGGTATTACAGGGGAGTAGGACAAACCCAGAGTCATACAGACCCTTAAATCAAGTCTGTTTCATGTTATGGAAAAATAATGGAAACTGTAATATTGGGTAGGTTATTGTCAGAACTGGAAAGGTTGGGACTTTCAACCATATATCAGTATGCACATGTTGAAGATAGATTTATTACCACCTGGAACATGATGTTTTTTAACAATATCATAGCTATGAATGAGAAATTGTGCTGTGTTGTAATTTATGTAGATTTAACTTCAGCATTTGACAGGGTCATACACAAAACACTGATCAGTAAATTAGAACAAGTAGCTATTGATTTACTCTTGTTAAGATGAATAGCTGCATGGCTTACAAATAGGACATGGCAAATATCATACAGCAGTTGGACAGGTGGAATTCTTAGTTAAGTCAAGGTGTCCCATGGTGCTCTGTCCGAAGCCCTTACTTGTTTAGATTGTAAATTTCAGACCTCTATTCTACAGTTTATATGCAGATGCCCTGAAATTAGTTAAACTGATTACATATGTTACAGATAGGGCGTGTCTACAAAATAACTCGACTAAATTGACCATTTGGGTGCAAGAGATTAATATGCTTATAAATGCATCAAAAACTAAACATATGAGATTTGGGAGATGTAAATTGAAAGGTGAATATTTGGTACAGCAGATGGTGATGTGATTGAAACTGTAGATTCAGTTAAGGATCTGGGTAAATCAGTAGATCCAGCTTTAAGTTTTTCTAATCATGTCAACCAATGGGTTAATGATAGTTACAGAACTATAGGTTGTATAAAAAGATTTATAAAGTTGAAGAAATCAGAAATGAAGTCATTGTTTGTTAATTACATTAGACTCAAACAAAAGTATGGAATAAAAATATGGAAATCATGTAAGAAAACAAGTATGAGTAAACTAGAAAAGAGTACAGTGAAAATATACAAAGAGCATCCATGGATATTTAAGAGGAGATCTTATTCAGGTATATAGGGTATTTAGAGACGGTTAACTCTGGCAATGTTTGGGGTTATCAAAACATAGTAGAGAAAAAATAGGCAACCTGTGTAGAAGAATGAGAAGTGTACTAATTAGTTCTCTGAGAGATCAGCTGATGCATGGAACAGACCAAACTACCATTAAAGCAAGCACTAGTTTAGATATTTTTAAGAACAGCCTGGACACTTATTATAGGAATAACTGTTTTGGTATATTGGCAGGCTGAAAGGGGCATTAATGCTCGTGCTTAAAATATTTGTATTTATTTAAGTACAGCCACCACCGCTTTCTTTTCCAGGATGTTGGTGCTTTTCCTTCTTTTGAAATACTGTTAAACAAAACCTTCAAGATCTTTACCAGGTTTTTTCCCTGCTAGCTTCCAAACCTCCACAGGAATACCATCTATTTTTGGTGGACTTTCCGCTATAGATTGGTTATATGTCACTATTTTTATTTCAATTCTCCTGTCAGAGTATCCTACTGTTAGTATTTGAGCCTCTTCTACCGCTAAGCTGGCATATTTAATTCTTTCATAAACATTTCCATTTGTATCTTTTCTTGATTTTCATATTTCTCTGCTTTATACAGATTTTCATAAAATTTCTAAAATATTTCTAGTACTACTTCTGCAAGGATTTTTGGGTATCTTTCTTGTTATAGGCACCCTAAGCTTGGCAGCAACCCTTTCTACTTTTTGTTGCCTGAGTTGTGCTAAAAGTTTTTGTGCTCTGGAGTACTTAGCTAAAAACAGTTATTTAAAAGCAGTCTTTCTAAACTCACACATATTATTGAGGTAAATCCCTTCCTTTCTGTTTAGCATTCTGCAGTTGCTCCTCTTCTTGTTCTTTGAGATTCCCCCTATTCTGCAATGCTTTAACCTTTGGCATTCCCTCTAAATATTTCTTGTTACTTAACCATATCTTTTTATCTTTTATTTCACCCTATGTTTAAACTCCACTTTAATTTTATCCCAATCCCTAGCTATAATTTCAGAAGAAATTTCTATCTTCCCTAAAATTTCTGAATAGTTTCCACTACCCATTCCTTAAATTCCTATATTTTTAACAGGTAGGTGGGAAAGTCCCAGTGTCTCATTTTTATTTCATTACCCTGCTTTTTTATTTTGGTTATTAATGGCACATGATCTGCAATATGCATTGGATGCATATCAGAAATTAAATTAAATGCTCATGCTCCTGTGAAATATAAGCTCTGTCTAACCTAGCCCAGTTTTGTACTTTGGGGATTAATATGTAAATTAATTCCAAACTCCTACTATTGAATTCACAACTTCCGTGCCAAATATTTTCATAAATTTCTTTAAAAACGACCTTCTTTTGTTAAATGTTCCCTTCTGCACCCTCCCCCCAATACATCTTCACTGCTGCAAATTTAATTCCATTCCCTACCTATAAGCAGTATTCCCTGCTGAAAGCTGATTTATTTCTCCCAGAATTTTCTTAGTCTTCATTATAACAGTTTTAGATGGAATAAATACATGTCAGTGTAATCCTCCTTCCTTGCCTGTAGCCCATTAGTACTACAAATCTACCATTATCTTTTCATTTTCCTTCTTCTTCTGTCACTGTTGGAGTTCCTTTTGCAATTAATAAGTATTGCCCTCTCCCATTGTCCCAAATATTTCACTGAATAACCATCTTGAAATCCTTTCTTTATCATATTCACATGCTCAGTTCTTTCCAAGCTTGTCTCCTGTAGCATAGCTATTTGCACTCTACATTCTTAGTAGTTCACTACTCCTTCTTTTTTGTATACATCTGTGAGACCATTTACATTTAAAGTTAATATAGAAATTGTTGTCATTATATTAAGAAATCATTTTTCCCACCTGTTAGGTGTAACAGCTTTTTTTAATGTCTAGTTCCAGTTCTTGTGTTACACGCATACACTAACGTTTGGCAGGTTCATCTTTTATACAGTTGTTTCTTGTTCATAGGTTCATAGGTTAGTACTAAGCTAACTGCCCTTGCAAGCCATTTTAAGCCTAGTGAATTATCCCTTGTGAGACTCAAACCCTGCACCTTGTGTTTGTAAGGCAAACACCTTAGCCATTAAGCCACCCTCCCAACTGTCATATTGTCATATCCATTTGAACCTATGTCACATTTTACAAAACTTTGTATTAGTAAAAACTCTCAAACAAAAACACAGCCCCCAGAACACCCCTAAAAATGATTAACTTAATACTAACACACAAAACTATGTACTTCTTCAAATATTGAGGTTTAACCCTCTTAATAGGAACAATTTTCTCAGACCGACAGCCACACTGAAACTTATTAATCTATAAGGAAGGTTATCCATGCTAAGAAGCATGGGTAGCCTGTGCTTCTGCTAAGAGCTGTCTGTTTTTCTTATTGTTAATCCTCTATCAGATTAGAAAATCACTTGGAATTTTTTCAAAAAAACATTATCTGCTAGTCATTGAAGGGAAGAAGCATTCTATTTTTTTTTGCCCCTTATCTGATTGTCTACATAGAGATATGAGAACCAAATACATGGTTGCTTCTACAAGCACTTATTTGTTTGCTGGAGGAAACCTTTTTATTCATTTTATTTGCTTCTCCTTAACAATTTGTTACTAGATCAAACCAAGGGCCTTAATCCAATCATTCTCCTCTTCAAGAGTAAGAAAAAGCACATCAATTTTTCTTGTGTCATGCTGTTTTGACCATACTTTTTTTTTTTTTTTCTGAACAAGAATAAAGAAGAATGAAGAAAATAGGGGCACCTGTTTTCTTTAATATCCCTATTACACTGGAAAATAACTGAAAAGGCTTTACTTTA
Source organism: Protopterus annectens (assembly GCF_019279795.1). Classification (NCBI taxonomy): domain Eukaryota; kingdom Metazoa; phylum Chordata; order Ceratodontiformes; family Protopteridae; genus Protopterus; species Protopterus annectens. The sequence goes on along the minus strand of NC_056731.1, from coordinate 1,128,269,727 downwards.
TAGCATGCAGGTTATGTCATGCATTATAAAAATACTACTGGTAAGAAGAAAATTTTGTTTTACTTAACAGTTAACTCAATCCTTCCCGTTCCACTCTCATAAATGTTATTCCAAACGTTAATGACATGAAGTAGGGTACATGCTTTGGAGTCCCTACAAGTTCAACAAAGTCAAAAAATCCAATATTTCCAGATTTTCTTGTTCTGTCCTGTTTTAGAAATGTCATTAATACTTTATAATCCCACAGTTATTGTCAGTTTGAGTTGCTGTTTTTTTTCCTGCTAATCTCCATATCCCATACCTAATCACTGCTTAATTTCCAACGTACTCCCAGTTCTAATCAACTCTTGTCCTTTTTTCTGTGTCTCAAGCATTTTCTTTTGAAACATTAGAAAAAGGTTTCACTGGTACAGTCTCTCTATGGGCTTTGTTACCGGAAGAACAAGAAGCAGAATCTCCTGTTTGATAGCTCACTTTTTGTTAGACAAACTTTTGTATTTCCTCCTTAGCATGCTCTACATCAAAAAAGATTTTGACCCTCCAAGAAAGACTGTTCTGAAAATTGCTGGATACAGCAGCTTGAATCTCATGCCTGCTTCTCAACAGTCTCTGAATAGTGAAATAAATTAGTCATCTGCTGCTTGGTGTACAGTGTGTAATTATTTTCCACAAACACCATGTCTCCCAGTTTTAGTACTTTGTCCTTCTGCTGCAGTTTTGTTAGACAGAAGAATTGCGTATTTGCTATTAAAGGTCGAGGCTGCTATCTCATGGCCAGGTTTGGAGCATACACACAATGTAACCTTTCAATTAATAGCTTCTTGTGGAATACCAGTCTAGTTGCTTATTTGTGCTTTCATAAAATTAATATGGGGGTCTGTTCCTTACAGCGTCTCTGGTACAGCAGAAAACCTCAGAGTTTCCCTACATCTCTTCTTGAGCAGCCTTATACTCAGCCAGCCTTTTCTTCATTTTGACCTTTGATTTTTGCAGTTTTATCACCTCATCTGAATATTTGTTTAAAGCTTCCTTCATTGTTTAATTTATTTTAAACAGCTCTGAGTATATTTGACTTATTTTTTTCCTGTAGGTTACTGGAAGTCATGTCTTGCACCAAAGCTGGAGCTTGTACTGCTTTTTGCTGAACATCTGCAGAATTCTTCCCAGTCAATGTTTTCTCCTCACCTTTTGTGATTGATTTTCTTTCAAGTTTTATGAATTTCTTTTTTGCTGGTATCCAGGCAGTGCACTCACTAGACAGTTACTGTAATGTACCCCAAAAGACAAGTTCACTGACTCTCTCTTCTGAGTTTCTGTTTTACACTGGAAGAGTTGAAATTAAGCTGTTACTCAGTGTGCAGCCATCTTGTAAGTGATCTTCATCACAGAGAGGATTATTCTAGTGAACCTTCCCTTTGCACTTCATCACAGGCAGGTATGCATCCAAATGACCTTTCTTTTAAAAAGTGTATCTGCTCCTTTTGTCAGGTTAACCTTCCAGATTGCCTTTCCTGTGTTATACATTTCTCCTAGAGTCACCCCAGACCCTTGCCAGATGTCTAGTGATACAATCCAACTAGCAGCAGGACATGGGCCTTAGATAATCCAGTTTGTAGACCACTGCTGCAGTGTCCATTGCTATATGGGTTATACCCTGCCAAGAATATAACAGCTGGATAGCTTCCAAAGCTTCAGTGCACCTTCCACTCACCCAAACTGTCAGGCAGCTCTAGTTAGCTGACTAAAAAACAAGTTTGGGTGCCAAGCTCTAGAGAGCTTCCCTGCTGCTGAAGAGTACTCTTTTCTGAGGCTTTTGAGGATTGATGGTTGACTTGTGCTGTTCCTTAGCTGGCCAAACAAGTTCCCTTTGGGGGGAAAAAACATCCATTTTACAAGATGTTTTGTTATTAATACTTTCCACTTCAGGAAAGTTTACTTTAAAGCTAGAAGTTTGTGCTTTAATGAACTGTCATGAGACTGTAATGTACTTTTAAATGTGTGTGCTCTTTTTTTCCCCTGTCAGTTTAAAAGCTGCGTAAAGTAATATAAAAAACACATTTTCTGTGGAGAAATCATGTTTGTTTTATTTTCTGGGACTGGCAAAGTGTTTTAAAGTGCTTTTTTACTGTGTTTTTCTGAAAAAAAAAGTTTTGCTGCTTGTTTTCCCTGGGAAAGAGGCACCATTTTCAGCTTGTCCATGGAACAATCTGTTGGTCCCATGACTGGTCTTTTTTTCTGTACACAAAAATCAAAAGTTAAGCAAACAGCTTTTGCCACCACAGAAGGCTAGCAGTTTGTCTCAGCCACAAGTGGGTGACTCTGCTGTGGCCATTAGTTGTACCAGGGCTCACTCATCTTTTACACCAGACCTCTCTGTTGTAGCATTCACAGCCACTATGAACCAGGAGTTAGTCACATCGTCTATGGCTGTTTGGGTCCCCTCAGTGTGCAAGGAAGAGATACTCTTGTTGGTCCTTGGAGAGGGAACAGGGAAGGCTTTCCTGTTTTGTCAGAATGTTTGTACCCATCCCTGGAGAACCTGCTGCTGCCATTAATAACACTGCTGGCCCTGAAAAACTAAGCATATATTTACTTCTCCTTAAATTATCGTAGACAGGAGTAGTTTACTGGGTCTGACTCCGGGATTAATTCAAGCTGTTGATCCTTCTTTCAAAGTAGTTTCTGGTAAAAGAAAAAAGGGATACCTCTTCCTGAAGTTTTCCAAGATCCTGAATCTGAACAGGAAAATGAGACAGATACAGGGATGTTCATCGTGCATACAGCTGCAGTAATCACAGATGGGTTTTCTGCCGTCAGGCGGGTCCTCGGTCGGCCGAATTCCAAAGTCTAGGTCCGGCGTCGGTTGTTGTCGCTTTCTTTCCCGACGTCAGTGAGGCAGGGGTATATAAGACACAGCCAACGCCATTTTCTTCAGTCTTTTTTGCCGCGCGGTGCCCGAAGCAGAAGCAGTTCACAAGTGCCGGTCGGCCAGCTCCTGAATTTACGAAAAATTGGAAACCGAAGTCTTCATTAAAGCTAAGTACCCCGTTGGGAAAACTTTTCTTGCCTCAGACCGATGTCAGAAAAAGTTAACAATTGTATTTCTTGTGGGAAGCAAATACCGCATAAGGATTTCCATTCCCTCTGCATACCTTGTTTAGGCCCAGACCACGACGTCTCGGGCTGTCGCTTTTGCGCTACTTTCAATAAACGCACTATTAAGCGTCGGGCGGAGTTCGCCCAACACTTTTTTGGTAAATTTTTGATTATAAAATGTCATCGGAGACTCCAACTACCGTTTTGTCCAAAAAACACAAGGACCGGCACGCGAGGTCCGCGGTCCCCACCGACACCACTCCAAAACCGGCTACACGTGGTGCGGTTCTCAGCGAGACGCCTATGCAGTCCCTGACTACCGACGACACTTCTTTGGTGGTGTCTTCTGTGACCGAGACCGCAGGTACCTCGGCCCATACCCAGACTACAACCACCGAAGCCACTGTGAGCGTTGAGCCTCCTAATGTGGACAGGTCCACTTCCACCCATGGTGTCTGTAGACCCTCATCTTCCTTTTCCATTAAGGCCTTTACTAAGTCCAAATCAGCCAGGCATCCCAAGAGGCCTGTTGCACAGGGCCCATCTCCAGGCCCCATGCCTAAAAAGCAGATGCTTAAAATGGCTGAGGATTTAATTACTCTTATCAGGGGTTCCCAACCCCTCCAGACAAGAGACCAAGAGTGGAGGAAGATTCTCTCTCTTCTGATCAGGGCTCCATTTTTGCAGAACATTCTGATGTAGAGGAACACTCTTACTCCCCTTTTGAAGATTCTGATGCAGAGCAGTCCATTCCTTCTGTATCTCCTCCTGAAGATTTTTCTTTTGGGGAAACCTTGCACACCTTGAGGGAACACTTCCATTGGGAAGGCCAAGACTTTTCTGATTCCAAGAAAAGACGTAGGGAATTTCTTTTGTTACCACAACACAGACCTCTGGCGATACCTCCTGTCTTGGACATACTTGATGATGTTTATTCGGAGGCTTGCCTTAATCCGGATTCCTGCCTCCTGCCCCAGTCAAGCCTGATGGGTACTACAGAGTTCCTAACTCTCACCAATTTCTTTACAAAAGCCATAATGCTGACCCTGAAACCATTTCTCAAGGCCCCAAGGGAATGAAGGCCTCTACTGCTAAGAATCCACTACCTTCGAAGAGAGTCAAGATCCTTAGAAAGGTGGGGAAAAAGGTATATACCTCGCCACCCTAGCCATGAGGGCCTTAAATTGTCAGTTTCATATGCTTAAATATCAGCAGTTTCTGTTATCACAATTAAGAAATAAAATGTCTTAACCTGAACAACCAGATTTGAAGGAGTTGCAGGATATGATGCATAGTGCAGAACAAGTGGGTAAACACACCTTACAATGTGGCTATGATGCCCTAGAGGCCTCAAGTAGAGCTGCTGTTACAGGATCAGTCATTCGTAGACATGCCTGGCTTAGGGAACAAATCTTGCCTGATCATGTGAAAGCTAAACTTCTAGATGCTCCTTTACAAAAGGATGTGCTATTTGGTACTAATGCTGAGGAGATATTACGGAAAATGGAAGAAAAAGCCAAATCTATGCAAACTGTCAAAGCTTTTCTACAGGTTCAACCACCACGTTTTAGCAGAAATTGGCCTTCTAACCACTGGTCCTTTCCAGCCACGGACAAGCCCCAAAGAGGTAGATACAGGCGTACAAGGGGCAGAGGACAATCACAAGGATCATATAGAGGCAGGCAATGGCAAACTCCAGCACCAAGAGGTGGTGAAGACAGTGCACAACAATACAGGAAACAAACCCAATGACTTCCTCCTTTCCATGCCAAGCAAGTCTCAGCTGGCAGCACCCTTGGGAGGAAAGCTGGCATTATTTACAAGAAATTGGCATATTGTCACAACAGACAAATGGATCCTGGACGTTATAAACAAAGGCTACAGATTTCATTTTCACACTCTTCCAAAAATGAGAGGCATGCCAAACCTGCCACACAATCAATGGGCAGAGGCACAACTACAAATTTCAAAGCTCATAGACATGAAAGCTATTCAAGAGGTACCTACTCACGAACAAGGTCAAGGTTTTTATTCCAGGCTATTTCTGGTACCAAGGAAAGGAACCGACTGGAGACCCATTTTGGACTTATCCATCCTAAACACATTCTTACTGCCAAAATTCAAGATGCTCACATTACAGCAGCTTCTTCCCATGCTGGGCAAGGAGTTTTGGCTGGTAACATTGGACCTCAAGGAGGCATACCTGCATGTCCCAATCAGACAAAGCTGCAGAAGATACCTCAGATTTCTTGCAGGTTCAATCCACTATCAATTCTCTGCATTGTCCTTTGGCTTATCTACTGCGCCCAGAGTATTCACGAAATGCCTGGCATCAGTAATTGCCTACTGCAGACTTCAAGGGATACAAATTTACCCTTATTTGGACGACTGCCTGATCCAAGCGGACAGCAAGCACATACTTCTGGAACATCTGGCTTATGTAACATGGTTACTGCATTCTCTGGGATACACAATCAACCAAGAGAAATCCAGGCTAACACCATCTCAGAAAATAACTTTCCTGGGTGCCAACTTGGACACAAACACCCAGATGGCCTATCTTAGGCCAGAAAAACAGGGGCAACTAACTCAGTACTTCAAAATACTAGCAAATTGTACCAGGCTTACTGCAAGGAAAATCCTGCAGGCTCTGGGCTTCATGGCATCTTGCATTCTTTTAATCCCATGTGCAAAGTTGCATATGAGGAAACTTTAATGGTACCTAAAAAACCTATGGTCTCAACACAGCCACAGTTTGGCAACAATAATACCAATAATTCCATGTTTGCAAAAGGAATTTCTATGGTGGGCCCAAGCATGTCAAACAAACACAGGACTCCCATTCTGCAAGCCTCAAGCAAATCAAGTCATCACAACAGACGCCTCAGATTATGCCTGGGGGGCGCACATGACAGACAGGTGCATTCAGGGCAAATGGTCCCAAAAGGAAAAGCACCTTCACATCAATCAAAAAGAAATGCTAGCAGTGATAAATGCAATTACAGCTTTCAAGGACCACCTGCATCCAGGGCAATTATTGATAAGAACAGACAACACCACAGTAATGTGGTACATAAACAAACAAGGAGGAACACATTCATACTCCCTGTGCAGACTAGCCATGACACTTTGGAACTTGGCTCTGGAATGGCAAATCGAACTTCAAGCAGAGTACTTGCCAGGTTTGGAAACCACGCTGGCAGACAATCTAAGCAGAAATATGACAGATCCACATGAATGGAAGTTGCATCCTCAAGTGTTTACAAACATAATCCAAGCGTGGGGGAGGCCAGACATAGATCTCTTCGCCTCCCACAGGAATCATCAATTGGAAAAGTTTTGTTCAAGGACCTTTCATCCAAAGGCCTGGAGAGTGGACGCCCTTTCATTCAGTTGAACAGCATGGACACTTTACGCTTTCCCACCTCTGCCTCTTCTGCCCAAGGTGCTCTTGAAAGCAGGAGCAGACAGACCGAAGATGATACTGATTGCTCCAGACTGGCCAAGGCAACACTGGTACCCACTCCTGAGGAGCCTAACGCATACTCCTCCCTGGTCCCTACCTCTAATGCCTCTTCTGCTGACTCAGCACAGCTACAAAACTCTTCACAGTCAGCTGAAAACACTGAATCTCGCTGCATGGAAAATTCCTTAACACCACAACAGACCCTACTCCCCAAAGAGGTGCAGGATGTCATTTTGGAGGCCAGAAGGCCATCTACTAGAAAGGCTTACTCTGCAAAATGGAAACGGTTTTGCTCTTGGAATGAGAAAAAAGGCCAGGACCCTAGAAAACTGAATTTGCCTCTGGTATTACAGTATCTAGCTGAGCTGCTGAACAGTGGACTTTCATTTTCCTCCATAAAAATCCATGCCTCAGCCATTTCTGCAGAATTCAACACGGATTCACCCTTATTCTCTCACCCACTCTTAAGACAGTTCCTTAGAGGGGCTAAGAATATAAGACCACCAAGGAAACAACCAATACCAGCCTGGGATCTTAATTACATTCTAGAAAAATTAACATTGCCTCCCTTTGAACCAGCTGCCTCAACAGATTTGCAATATTTGTCCTGGAAAACAGCTTTCCTTCTGGCCATTACCTCAGCTCATAGGGTTTCGGAACTACAAGCCCTCATGGCTGTGCAGCCCTTTCTCATCTTCCATCAGAAAACACAAAGGATCCAACTGAAGAAACTACAACCCATCATTTATGCCTAAAGTCAGGGTAGCCATAGAAACGTTATTATTTGGACCACAAAGCCCTTCGACATCAGAACAACTTTTTGTGTCCTATTGTAGGAGCTCAAAAGCCAGTTACCAAACAGACAATTTCAAAATGGATAGGCCACTGCATACCGGTTTTGTTACTCCTATCATGAAAATGCAGAAAATCAATCTAGGTTAAGCTGTATTCATCTACATTTATGGTAATAAGACAGACTTCCTCAGATTTCTGATTCAGACTTGAGAGCTCCGTTTCTGTTATCCCTTTACAGGTTTCTCTATCTCTGAGGCTATTTCTAGAATGTGCCAGTGTTTTCAGTGGGATAACACTAAAGTTTTTTTTTTTCAGTCCTCTGAACTGTGAGAGCTGTTACAGAAGGAAGAAATTTCAAAACCCATTCTTTGTGTGCAGTTTCTTTTTGTGAGGAAAATCTGCTTTAAATTATTTAGTTTGTTCTATTTTTCATGTCACTAGTCTTTGTTTACACTGTGTGCATGACTGTTGATATTTCTTTCAGGGCTATGGCCACTGCTTTTGAAGAAGAGTTTGTATATGATGTTCTTCTCAGAACCTTTCATGATATTAAAAAATGAGATTTTAATTAAAAGAATTTTGAGATTTTTTTTTGGCCCTTGCTTTGCAGATCAAATCAAAAAAAAATGATGAAAGGGAGTAAGCTGATGGAGAAATCACACTAGGTTTTTTTTTCCTTTTTGCCAAAAAGAGATGCTCTTAACCTTCATCCAGTTTAAAAAAAAAAAATAATAAAATCTCCAACTGATGTATGTTAACCTAAAATGGGGTGTGTAAACTCTTAAGTACTATTCTGTCACATTGGTTATGAGATAGGAAGAGGAATAACTGCAAAATTCCTCTTTCTGGGTGGTGTCCTTTCCTGACGTAACTTAATGGAAAATAAAATAAACATGACTGCTGCTTCTGAGTCATCTTTAATGTTAAAACTGATGAAATTCATAGTTCAACAGAATGAGATATTCAAGCAAGGTATATTTTCAGCAAATTTTATTTTATTTAATGCAATTTCATATTAAGAAAGGATTCTAGCAGAAGTGTTACAAAGAGTGTAGGTAACTGTACAGAGTAATTGCTTGGCTTTTTCTTGGTGTGTGTTTGAAAGATGACAGCTACCGCTGTCATAAGCAGCTTCGGAGTCATAGGTTCATAGGTTCATACTAGGCTATCTGCCATAGGGCATTTATAAGCCTAGCCAGAGTGTGTGTGGCTTTCGCCACTCCTTGGAATGAGAATACTATGCCCATTTAGGGTTTAGTTTACTGTGCCTCTGTCTAGTAGTGACACAGAGATGACCCCCGTGGTAAACCTACGATCTCCCATCCACTCGTCAAGATTTCTCTTGAAGAGAGTCAGTGAGGGGCTCTGCCTAACATGGACTGGGATTCTGTTCCAGAGTGTAGGGAGCCTCTGGGTTATGAATCTGTCCCTCCAGCACGTCCTATTTATTTCTGTGTTGAGGTTCAAATCTGTCGCTCTCATGGCTCTGGTGGATTTAGATTTTCTGAGGTGGAGCATGTCCATTAATTCCGGATTGGACATGGCCTTGTACGTCAGGCATAGATCACCTCTGAGAAGGCGGTATGCGACTGAATAGAGCTGGAGTTTCTTCAGCTGGGCAGCATATGACATATGTTTGAGACCCTTGATCCTCTTTGTGAGGTACATTTGGGGTCTTTCTAACTGCTGCAGGTGTCGGGTAAGTTACATCCCAAGTGGGGCATTGTACTCAATTATGGGCCTGATAAGGGAAGAGTATAGGGGCACAATGACCTCTCTTGATCTAGATGTGAATCCTTTCATGATAAGGTGGGTAATATAGAAGGTCTTCTTAACCACCTTGGCAATGTGAGTGTCAAATGAGAGGTTACTGTCAACTTGGGTCCCTAGGTCCCTGATTACTTCTTCCATACTTAATGGATTACCACCTATGTGGTAATTTGTGGGTACTTTGTTTTTCCCAAAGGGTATGACTATACATTTTTTGGCGTTCAGTTTAAGGCCATGGCTCTGGTACCAGTTATCCGTTTCTATGAGGCCTTTCTGAAGGATGCTTGTGTCCACTGGAGTATCAATTATGGCGCCCAGTTTGCAGTCATCTGCGAACTTTGTCAACCACAATCCTCCTATGTTTGCTTGCACCTCGGAAAAATAAATGCCGAACAAGAGGGGTCCCAGGACCGAGCCCTGTGGGACACCGCTTGTGACTGGCTTAGATTCTGACATGGCTCCAGCAATTCTGACCTTGAGCCAGTTTGCGACCCATCTTATGACATATGGGTTTACATTTAAGCTGGTGAGCTTGTCTATGATGCCCGAGTGGGGTATTGTGTTGAAGGCTTTTGCAAGATCAAGGTAGGCTGTGTGAACTGCCTTACCCTCATCAATGGTATTAGTGACTGTTTCAAAAAAGTCGACCAGGTTCAAAAGGCAGGATCTGCCCTTGACAAAGCCAAATTGGGTAGGATCCAGTGTCTGTAGGTCCCCAATGTCTTTGTTTATGAGTTCCATAATGATCCTCTCCATAGCTTTGCAGACCAGGCTCATCAAGCTTATGGGGCGGTAATTTTCAGGGTCCGTAGATGCACCTCCTTTGTGGAGTGGGACCACTGTTGCTGTACGCCATTCTTCGGGTACGTATCCTGTAGTAAGGCTAAGATTAAACAGCAGCCTTATGTGCGGGTTTAGTTCCTCTTGGAGTTCATGTAGCACGCAGCCCGGGACACCGTCTGGTCCCATTGATGCTGTGTTTTTAGCTTTGGAGAGGGCGGCTCTCACCTGGGCATCTGAGATGTCAGGGAGGCTACACTCTGCTGGGATAGATATTTCTCCTTTTGGGGGGGGGGGGAATTTGCACTGAACCTGTCTGCCAGTATGTTGGCAATGTCTGTGGGTTCAGTGTATTTTTTGTCATTTTGGACCAACTCTGAGCATATCTGGGAGTTTCCACCCAGGTTTCTAACATAACTAAAGATTGCCTTATGATTGTCTTTAGTATCTTTTGTGATTTTTCTCTCAAAGTTGGCCTTGGATGATTTTATGAGTGATCATAGTTTTTTGCTAGTACTGATCAGAGATGCCTTCCCTTTTGTGGATTTTGCTCTGTCATGTAGTAGCTTCCTCCTCCTGTTGTAAAGCTTGTTAATGGGCTGGGGTCCACCAGGCAGGATGCCTGCCTTTGGGGGAATGGGTCTTGGTTTTATTTATGATTGCATGATCCATGCATTCTTGAAGGTGTCCGTAGAAAGCATTTATAAAGGATTCAGCGGTGTGGGCTGTGGTTTCCACTGGCCCAGGGGCCTTGAAGGATACCACTTCACTATTAAGAAGTGTGAAGTCAGCTTTTGAGAAATTCTTCACTGTGGTCTTTTGTGCTGGGGGTGGGGGCGGGATGTGGATTTCCAGTGAGATTAATTTATGGTCTGATCTCACCAATGAGGGGTATACTTCTGGTGTGGAGCATTGTGTCCCCATGTGTGTGATGATCAGGTCTAGTATATTATCTCCTCTTGTGGGAGTGGTGACTAGTTGTTCCATCGGATTTGAGTTTATGAATTCTAGGAACCTTTCAGCTAGGGTGTTGGGGCTTGAGTAATGCTCCTAGTCTATGTTTGGGTAGTTGAAGTCTCCCAATATGATGGTATTTGGAGAGACATTCATACTCTCCAGTGTCTTCAGGAAGGCTGAGTGGGGTTCCTGAGTTTGAGAGGGTGGTCTGTAGCATGCTACAAAACTGTAGGGCAGTTTTGCCTATGGTTAGTTGCACCTGGATGGTCTCCGATGCTTCGTGCGTTGCCACTAACCTGGAGGTGTGAGTATCTTTGATGGATATGGATACTCCTCCTCCTTTTGTGGTTCGGTCCAAGTTTTGAGGCCGAAAAGCATGATATGAGGTATAACCTGGTAGTGCTGGGGTGCTCTCAGGAGCCTTGAACCAGGTTTCAGTCACTGCACAGACATCGATGTTCTCCATACTGAGGAGGGCTTCGAGAGCGTGCATCTTGAGGTTTAGACTTTTGGCGTTGAGCAGCATTACCCTGAGTTTTTTCCACTTGTGTTTTCTAGGGAGGTGGGTTTGTCTTTTGAGCCTTGCCTAAAAAGGCACTATGGGGGTGGCAAGAGCCTTGGCCAATATCCGGAAGCCCAGGGGTGACAGGTGCAAGCCGTCAAGCAGCGTGGCTTGTCAAGCATGTTATCGCAAGCAGACAGACATTGGATCCCCTTAGAATGACACCAGTAATTGAGCCAATTGTTAAAGCTGATCATTTTGTCTTTGTACTGTGGCATCATTCTTGGTGAGGGTAAGATGCTGCTCAGGGTCAGGGTCATACCAGCCTAGGCTACATAATCAGAGAGCTCCTCTATGTCTCTTTTCATGTAGTCCAGGGAGGTGTGGCATCATTCTTGGTGAGGGTAAGATGCTGCTCAGGGTCAGGGTCATACCAGCCTAGGCTACATAATCAGAGAGCTCCTCTATGTCTCTTTTCATGTAGTCCAGGGAGGTACGTCTCAGGTCATTCACACCGGCATGGACAATGACTGAGTCATATTTGTACTTGCTTTGGAGTGACTTGAGTGCTTGTGTTATGTGGCGGATTCTAGCGCCCGACAGGCAGCTTACTGTAACCTTTTCCTTGTTCAGTCTGGTGAGCGGGACATCAGTGTGTCTGACTATGGAGTCACCTATTACAAGTGTATCAGGCATGTTGTTTGGCCTTAAGGGCTGTGACTGTTTGGCACACTGACTTTGTGAACTATGTGTTGCATGTGCTATGTTTTGAGGTAGTGGTTGCTTGGATGTCTGCTTTGGAGGCCTCTGTTGTTTTGGTAGATTTTTAATTAGAGCCTCCGAGTATGTTTTTGTGTGTTTATGTGTTTGGTTTGTAGTTGTGATAAGTCTATGTGAGACTGGGTTTGTGGTGTGTGTGTTTACCTTCTCCTCCTGACTGGTTTTGCCAGTACTGAGTCGAGGGAGCTCAGCCTCCAGTTTAGCTATATAGTTGCATCTCTCACATATATTTGTATTTGTTGGGAGGAGGAGAGGGTTGTCTGTGTACATGAGGCAGTTGTAACATTGCCTCAAGTTTCCCAGATTCACCAGCTGAACTGGAGAGGACACCAGTAATTGACCGACATGCTAGAATAGTGTAAGGGATTGTTGTGTAACTGAGTCAGGACCTATAGGGAAATGGGTACTCAAGGGGATTGTAGATGGATGTAGTGCTTTCTTTTTGTTTGAGTGCTTTACCTGTGTAAAAATGCTTTAGGAGCAAGTGCTGGGCTTTTCAGATAGAGAATAGACTGTTTAGGTTGAAAGTAGAGCGGTTCTAAGGGAAAAACTGAAGAGCAGACTTAGTGGAACCACAAATAGTTTAAACTTGATTAACCAGCACTGCCCGATGCTGCGCTATGCGCAACTTCGCGCTAAAGCGGCCTTTATAGCAGGGGGTTAGAAAGAGCTAGGAAATGGCCCAAAACGGCCAATAAACTACAAGTTGCTGGGCTGGAACCACTCCTTTAGGGACAAACAGGCTGCTCAGTGCTCCCCACTCCCCCTGGTGAACAAAGAAGCTTCCTCCTATCCAAATAAGGATATGGACAACACAGGAACTATGACACAGCCCAGAGATCAGCAAAATCTGAAGACTGGACTATTCTAGTTCAGTAAAGGCGGGAAAACAAGGATATTTTTTTGTTTTTTTTCACAAACAGATAAAAAATAGATACAGTAACAAACAGTAAATGCTTTACATCGGCTAGCGCACTTGAGTGTGTAGCCTACCAGTTAATTTAGGCAAAAAACAAACTTTTAAAGTGCAAAACAGTTTAGAAACCAGCAGAAATACAGTGAATCAACTTGCAGAGCTAGTTTAGTAATAAAAATTCGCTTTTTAGGCAAAATACAGCAGTCGGAAGTAGAAAGCCAGAAAAAATACTTATAAATCAATGGAAAGTCACTCTTCCACTCTCTGCTGCTTGTAGAACTCTGCAGGACACCACGAGGAGCTGAGCTGAGTCGTATACAAGCGCAAAAGCTGGCTTTATAGCAGGGGGTTAGAAAGAGCTAGGAAATGGCCCAAAACGGCCAATAAACTACAAGTTGCTGGGCTGGAACCACTCCTTTAGGGACAAATAGGCTGCTCAGTGCTCCCCACTCCCACTGGTGAACAAAGAAGCTTCCTCCTATCCAAATAAGGATATGGACAACACAGGAACTATGACAGCCCAGAGATCAGCAAAATCTGAAGACTGGACTATTTTAGTTCAGTAAAGGCGGGAAAACAAGGATTTGTTTTTTTTTTTTGTTTGTTTTCACAAACAGATAAAAATAGATACAGTAACAAAACAGTAAATGCTTTACATCGGCTATGACACAGCCCAGAGATCAGCAAAATCTGAAGACTGGACTATTCTAGTTCAGTAAAGGCGGGAAAACAAGGATTTTTTTTTGTTTTTTTTTTGTTTTTTTCACAAACAGATAAAAAATAGATACAGTAACAAACAGTAAATGCTTTAGATCTTGATGTTATCTTTAGTTGTGTGGTACATGTTATGAAAATTAGATGTAGTAAGGAGTGTTGCATTCTCCTCACAAGAGACTTTGACTACATATATCATCATGAGTAGGGCTTGGGGTAATTGTATGTTTATGGTGCAACAGCTTGCTTGGCCTCGTTAGTGGTTTTGCCATAATGAAAGTTGTCCATTTATCCTCCTGATTCTTTTTTGAGATTTTTTTCCCTGACTGGTTGACGTAGATGCTACGGGGTGTAGCCAGTGTAAGGGGGTGCCCGACAGATGTGAGCGGGACTTAAAGTGCCACATGCTCTGCCCCTTTTAAAAATTTCATAGGCATTTACCATTTTTGGTTGTCATGTTAATAACACAAAAGAAAAGCAGCTGTCCGACTTGTTGGTTCTCACCCTTAAGCAAATTTGAGGTGATAGGCTTGCAGGTTGTCTGCTCTGTGTTTGGGCCCTCACCAGGGTTATTTTCTTGTTTTGGTAACATGCTGCTGTTCATGTAGAGTGGTTGTAGTTGTCTATTATCTTTGTCGTCCTTCCATCCGTGGTTATAAAGACATTTGTTAGCCTGTGTTCAAAGTTCTGCTAACATGACATATTTATTCAGAGTTCAGTTAGCTACCTCATGTTCTCTTTTTATTTTTTTCTTCTTCTGATGAGTTTGTTTCAACAGTGCATACGGTCACCTAGTTTCTTTTTAGTTCTTTTTAGGGCACTGTTAACAGCTAATTGGCATGAAAACAGATCGCTGTATTCTCTACTATTAAAAGAGCATGCCAGTGTTTGATATATTGCAGTCTGTCAAAATACACATCTGTCAGATGCCAGTCTTCACGCTTGTTTGGGTGAGTGTGATTGTAATCAATCCACAACTCTTCTTTCCTGTTATTGCACATAGGGTTGGGGTGTCACTTCAACACCGGCAATCGTCTAAAGCCAAGGTTTATACTGGCGGGTGGCTACCCTTGCGAGCACACCGCACACTCGAACCCAGTGACAACATATAAAGCAACCATTTTCTGATCTTGAGCAACATAATTCGGGAGCAAGGGAAGTATAACTTTTGGTTTAAACATCAGCGGCAGCAGTGTGATGTTTGCGACCGTGGGCTAACATTGCAAATGCTGATTACAGCTGTTGCACCGATAAAGGAAAAGTACCGGGCTTGGAAATGAGCTGCTTGTCCTGTTTGGAATCTGGTTGCAATAATACACAAGTACTCTGATATATTTAAGAAGGAATGGCAAGGGGATTCTAAAAATAATTCTGGAACTTCCCAAACCCAAGGGCAGTCTAACAGATCAGAATGACTACTGACCTTGCTCCCTTCTCCCACCCTGGCAGCCCCTTTTTCTTCCCGAGAATTTGTTTCCACTTTTCTATTTTGCAACAGATAATTTCAGACAAATAGGTTCTGAAGATCATTCATCAGGGTTACAGATGACAGTGGGAGGAAAAAAATCCTCCTTTCTAGGGGTAATTCCTTATCCTGCAGACCAGACTCTTATTTCCACCTGTCCTTCATCACATACTGTTTCAGGCTGTGGCAGAACCAGTTCCTCCCCTCAGCTGTGGAAGTGTTTTATATTCAATGATGCTTTTAGTGCCAAAGTCAGAAAATGAAAAATGCTTGGGTCAGTTCTGGATCTTTCTTTCCTAAACCTTTCTGTAATAGTGTCCGAATTCAAAGTGACATCACTTCACAACTTGTTAACTCTTCTTACGCATTAAAGTTTCCTGGTAACACTAGATTTAAAAGATGCTTATCACATCCTTCACTGTTTATCCAGACTTCAGATCTTTCTTAATGTGGTCTAGACACACAAAATATTATCAGTTCCCTGCCTTAACATTTGTACTATCCACTGCGCTAGAGTGTTCAGCTCCAGTTATAGCTCACTGTATGCTACAGGGTATGTACATTTTCCATATTTAGATAACTTTCTTATCTTTGCATAGTCTTTTTTAAAGTGTCTAGACTCTCTCTGTTGGGTGAGCAGTCTCTTACACCACTGTGATTCCAAGAGAAAATTCAAGTCTTTCTTGACTCCTTCACACAGGGTCATGTTCCTGGAATGTAAACTAGATACCTCAGTTCAAAGAACTATTCTTCCACAGGAAAAATAGATCTAGATCTATTTCTAGGGCTTTCCACTCAGACTTCGGTCACTGCAAGGGAATATCTCAGGATTTTTAGTCTCATGGTGCCTATAATTCTTATGATACACTTGGCGAGACTCCACATGAGAAAGATACAGTGGTATATGAAGTTTCTTTGTCCCATCACCAACAGCCTTGTCTTTTCAAATTCCAGTGCTGTGTTTTGTCTGAAGAGAAATCAGTTGGTGGAGACAGATATTCTTAAATCCAGATTTCCCTTTGTCCCTCCCTGTTCCAAAGCAGTCACCACAGATGCCTCGGACTTTGCATGGGGAGCAGTTTCAAGAGGGATAAAAGTGAAAGGTGTGTGGGACACCAAAGGGAGATGCAAGCACATAAATACAAGAGATGCTTGCCCTGATCAATGCACTCAAATCTCTGAATCATCTTTGGTTCCTGGAAACTCTTCAGGTTGTTAGACAATACTACACTCATGTGGTACATCAACACTACACTCATGTGGTACATCAACAAGCAAGAGGGAACTAGGTCATATCCTCTTTGTAGAGAAGCTGTGTTAGTTTGAGGTATAGCTTCACAGCACAATCTCACCCTTACAGGAATCCTACATTTTTGTCAGAGCAGAACTGTGTGACAGATGAGCTGAGCAGGACAAGGAAACTAGATCAGAGGGTCTTCCAAGATTTGATCCATCTGGAGGGTCTCAAGTAGACCTTTTTCTTCTCTTTGAATAATCAGCTGGCAAGGTTCTTTTCCAGGACTCTATGCAAGAAAGTGTGGGAGACAGATGCCACTTTTTTTTCTTTGGACAGAAATGTTCCAGTATGCTTTTCCACCCTTTCTGCTAATATCCAGGGTAGTTCTGAAGATTCAGAAGGATTCCCCCACGATCATTGTGGTAACTCCCTTTAGGGCCAAGCAAGTTTGGGTCTCCCTTCTTTTAGAAATGGCCAAGGGCAGTTATCATAAGCTTCCTCACAGACTGGATCCATTTACACAAGAAGAGTGTTTGATACACCCTAATACCTATCAACTTTAATTGACTCCTTGGATGATAGGATCTGAATTCCCTTTAGGCACCTGTTTACTGAGGACATGCAGCAGGCAAGAATGCCTGCTACTAGAAAAGTTTATAAGTTCATAGGTTCATACTAGACTAATGACCACTAGGGTCTTCACAAGCCTAGCTGTGTAACCCAAACCAGTTTTGTCCCAGAGTAGAGATAGCTAAGGGTTGCGTGTGTGGGATATGTTAGTTGATGATTAATTTACTTACTCTCAACCTCTGTCTATCAGAGACATGGGGGCTAGGCCGGGGATAAATTTACAAATCCAATGATCAAGATTTTTTTTTTAAAAAAAGGGTCAGGGATGCACTTTGCTTCATGTAACTGGTGAGTTTATTCCATAACACGAGCATCCTTTGAGACTCACATTGGTCTCGGTAGCAGGTTCTGTTTATGTTGCAGACAAAGTTCAGGTCCTTGGATCTAGTATTTCTGGTGTTATTTGTCATGCAGATGTGCAAGAGATCATCAGAGCTGGATCTGAGGATGCCTTATATGTTAGGCATAGATTGCCTCTCAGTAACCTGTAGGAGACTGAGTACAGAGATAGGACCGTAAAGCAATCTGTGTAGGGCAGAATAGTCATACCCAGGAATCTCCTAGTGAGGAACCTTTGAGGGCATTGCAACTGTTGGTAGTGCCTGCCTAGGTATATGCCAAAGAGGACATTTTACTCGGTGAGCTGTGAATTTTGACAAACTGTCCCTTAATAGGATGTAGTTTGCTTTAGTGTAGATCCTAATTGTTATGGGTTTAGTTCAGTTTCCCAGGTTGAATTTTATTTTGAGGGAGATAGCTTTGTGGTCTGACTTTACCAGTAGGTACATGATGGGAGGGGCTGTGCCATGTTGGAGAATACTAGGTCCATAATGTTTGATTCTTTGGTTGGAGAGAGCACTCTCTCATTCAGGGTGTTTTTGTAGAAGTCTGAAGGGAAATGCTGTTCCTGTGCAACGCGGTATGTGGAGAGGTAAATTAAGGGGGCTTTATCTATTGCTTTTTGGAAAGGGTTGGATTCTAGACATATTCTAGGTGCTGCAACTTGGTCCTATATATATATATATATATATATATATATATATATATACATACATACATACATACATACACACATATACACCTTTAGAATGCACTATAAGCTTGCTTACTTCTCTAGGTCTACTTCTCTAAGTCTAGATCAGTCTTTGCTGGGACCATTCTGCAGGGGCTCCTGGACTCTTCTCCTTCCATCTCACAAATGTAGTAAGCCAGGGTAATTTACCCACATGGTTAAGGCTACTGCAACAATGATCAATATGATGAACAATGTACAGTTGTGCAAGTGTACTTACCATAACAGTAGATGTTTGAATGATCACTGCTGCAGTAGCCACCCCCTCCCTCCATATCCTTGTTTTTTAGTGTGTTGTTTATACCAGGGTGTGGACATTAACGTTTTGTTGTTTGTAGCATTATCCTTTCAGGGCTCAGCCTGTCTCTCTCTTTTGCCATGAAAGCTCTGAAGGGCTTGGCGCTGAAGCCTATCTTTTTAGTCAGTTCTGCTCAAGCTACCTGAGTTTGGGCATGTACAGTAGGTTCTCCCCTTTTATGCTGTGCAGGGCATTCCCTTTGTTACTGAAAGATTTATCCGTACCTCTGTAAAAGTACCAAATCTTCCTGTTCAAACTCTTTTATGCCATTTCAGCACAAAAGGTGTTCAGAAGTCTTCTGTAGTTGACTAGCAGCATTTAATAATACAATATATAGCAAAATAAGAATCTTAGGAAGATCATTATTATTACAGTGGCAAAATAGCAGCATAAAATCAGTGGTAGCTGAACTGTTTTGACTGAAAGTGCTCACAAAACTGAAAAAAACTGAACTCTGTCATGAAAATATACATGATCTTTTCTGTAATTTTTTTTTTCTGTTCATGTTTCATATACATTCTTAACCTTGATTCCCAGGTCTTGTACTATTCAACTCAACAACAAGATTTGCTGATGTTCACTGTTGCACTCATTACATTTGGGTTATCCTGCCAGGAGTAGCCCTCAGTCGGCCCGAATACCAGAGGCTTAGTATTTCTGCGTTGGTTGCTGTCGCTCCAGGACTGACGTCAGGTCGTCAGTGGTATAAAATCAGGCAGCCAATGCCATTACATCAGTATTTCTTGTGGGGGAGCCTGAAGCAGAAGCAGTTCGCATGAGTGCAGGTCAGCTGCTACCTGAGTTTTCTTTCCGAATTGAAGTTGAAGTCTTCTAAAGCTAAGTACCCCGTTGGGGATCCTTTTTTCTTGCTCTAACAGATCAGAAAAAGTTAACAATTGTCTCGCTTGTGAAAAGCAAATACCACACCAAGACATCCATTCTTACTTCGTCACCTGTTTAGGCCCAGAACACGACATCTCCTGCTGTCGCTTTTGTGCTTTGTTCAACACTAGAACTATACATTGTCAGGCCCTTATTGTAGCTAGATATTTTCACTCTCAGTCCTCTAATTCCAATATGGCTTCGGTAAGCCATCCGTCTGTCGATCTTCGGAAAAAAGTAAGGATAAAGACAGACACAGACCACACAGGTCCAAAACTGCCGACAACGCTTCTGTTAAGATAGTCATCAGTTCTCCAGTCCTCAGTGAGGTGCTTTCGCAGCCCCTGATGCCCACTTCTGTGGATTCACAGGCCGCTACTGAGAGCCTTTTGGAATCCGGTATTCCGCGAGACTCTTCTTCAACTAAGGATCCTGTGGATGTCTCTACCTTGGATGGGTCCGGTGCCACTGAGCAGGCACCAGCTTCCTAGGAAGTACTTCGCACTACCAATACTTGACACAGACCGATGACTTCTTTCGTGTCTTCCGTTTTTTCTAAAACTACCAAGTTTGTAAGGCTTCAGGTACGAACCACACCCAAAACAATGATGACCCAAGCTCAGGCACCTGCTTCCTTCAGTCTCAAATGCTTAAAATGGTGGAAGACCTTATGCTTATTAGGGGAAGCCA
Source organism: Protopterus annectens (assembly GCF_019279795.1). Lineage (NCBI taxonomy): Eukaryota > Metazoa > Chordata > Ceratodontiformes > Protopteridae > Protopterus > Protopterus annectens. The sequence continues at coordinate 1,128,249,677 of NC_056731.1, read as the reverse complement.
GGCTACCCCTTCCAAAAGAAAAAGAGACTTGTCCCCAGCAGTTTCATTTGAATATGAAGATATGCAACCCCTCTCTGCTTATGAGGATTCTGATGCAGAGGAATCCATTCCTTCCGACTCTCCACCAGAGGATTTTTCATTTGGGGAAACCCTACATACTTTAAAGGAGCATTTCCAGTGGGAATGTTAGGACTATCCGCAGTCAAAAAAGAGACTTAGGGAATTCTTTGATCTACCACAGCGCAGACCTTTGGCCATTCCTCCTGTCCTGGATGTTGTGGATGAAGTTTTTATGGAATCCAGTCTGACTCCTGACGCCCTTTCTCCTGCTCCCAGGAAACCTGACCGGTATTACAGAGTCCCTGACTCTCACAAGTTTCTTTTCAAAAATCCTACTGCTGACCCCAAGGTCCTCTCTCAAGAACCTAAAGGAATCAAAGCAACTTCAGCTAAGAATCCCACCCCCTCAGATGGGGATTCCTGAGCATTAGGCAGATGGGGTAAAAAAGTATGCACCTCTGCTACTCTTGCTATTAGAACTTTAAATTGTCAGTTCCACATGCTAGAATATCAGCAGCATACCATGGAACTCCTCAAACAAAAAATGTCTTCTTTTTCTACTTCTGCAGAAAATAAAGAATTACAAGAATTACCCAACAACAGCCCCTAAGGCAAGAAAACGTACCCAACACTTCAGTCATAGGTGACTCTATAGTCAGGCACACTGATGTCCCACTCACCAGGCTGAACAAGGAGAAAATTACAGTCAGCTGCCTGTCTGGCACCAGGATCCACCACATAACGCATGCACTCAAGTCACTCCACAACAAATACAAATACGACTCTGTCATTGTCTATGTTGGAGTGAATGACTTGAGACATACCTCCCTGGACTACATGAAGAGACATGGAAGAGCTCTCGGATCATGTGGCCCAGGCAGGTATGACCCTAGCCCTGAGTAGCATCCTGCCTTCTCCCAGAATGATACCACAGTATAAGGACAAAATGATTGACTTCAACAACTGGCTAAGCTTCTGGTGTCTTTCAAAGGGGATCCAGTATCTGTTTGCCTGGGACGACATGATCAACAAACCACGATGCTTTGCCAGAGATGGTCTGCACCTGTTGCCCCTGAGATTCAGGTTACTGGCTAAAGCTCTTGCCACCCCTTTAGTGCCTTTTTTAGGCAAGGTTCAAAGGACAAAACCACCACCGTAACAGATACAAACATGCAAAATCTGAAGGTAATGCTACTCAATGCTAGAAGTCTAAACCTCAAAATGCACTCTCTCGAGGCACTCCTAAAAATGGAGAACATCGATATCTGTGCAGTAACTGAGACCTGGTTCAAGGCTCTAGAGAGCACCCCTGCAATACCAGGCTACAACTCTTACCACACTTTTTGGCCAACAAACCAAGACCGAAACACTAAAGGCGGAGGAGTGTCCGTATTCACCAAGGATATTCACACCTCCAGGCTAGTTGCCCAACACAATGCATCTGAAATTCTCCAGGTGCAACTTAACACTAGGTAAGACTGCAATCCAAATTGTAGCTTGCTACAGCTCCCCCACCATGCCCCAAGATTCTCACTACACCTTTCTAAACATACTGGAAAATATCAAGATACAGCCAAACACTGTAATACTGGGTGATTTCAACTACTCTGCCATTAACTTGGAAAACTACTCTGGTACCAACACCTTTTCCCAACGGTTCTTGGAATTCATAAATTCCAACACCCTGGATCAACTAATCCATTTCCCACCAGGGGCTCCAATATCCTAGACCTGGTCATTACCAACATGGGAAATGCCCTACACCAGTGGTCACCCCCTCATTGGTCAGGTCTGACCGTAAGCTAATCACCCTTGACATCCACATCCCACCCCCAAGTAAGAAAACCTCCATAAAAAACTTCTCCAAAGCCAACTTCATGCTACTCAAGTCAGAAGTGACAAACTTCATGACACCCATGCAGACGGGAGCTGAAAGTTTGACTGCTGAATCCTACACTAAGGCATTGTATGAGCACATCCACTCGTGCATGAAACATGCCATCCCAAATAGAACCAAGACGCTCTCCTCCAAAAAAGGCAGCCAATCTGGTGGCCCCCTGCCATAAACAAACTATACAACAGAAGGAAGAAACTGTTGCAGAAAAGAGGAAAATCCCAGGATACAAAATACTCCCTTGCCAGCCTCAGTAAGAAGCTGAGATTCCTCATAAAATCCTCCAAAGCTAGTTACAAAAATAAAATTGCTAAAGATTCCAAAGACAACCACAAGGCATTCTATAGTTATGTCAAGAATCTAAATGGCAATGCTCAGATCTGCTCTGAGCTACAACAGAATGGCATTAAATATACTGCTCCCAAGGATATTGCCAGTATCCTGGCAGATTAATTTAGTGCCAATGTTGCCCCCCTCTCACCCCCTAAAGGGCCCATCTCAGTACCAAAAGATTGCCAAATTCCAGTAATCACGGCCACATAGGTAGAAACCGCACTCTCCAAAGCTAAGAATACAGCATCCATGGGACCAGATGACATCCTAGGCTGTGTACTGCATGAACTACAAAATGAACTGGCACCTCACCTAAGTGTCATGTTGAATCATAGCCTTACCTCAGGCTTAATGCCCACTGAGTGGCGCACAGCTACAGTTATCCCTCTCCACAAGGGGGGGATCCACCTTGGATCCTGGCCGTCCCATCAGTCTGACGAGCCTGATCTGCAAGGGCATGGAACGCATTATCATGGAACTTATAAACAAAGACATTGGCAAACTTCAAACACTGGATCCCACCCAGTTTGGGTTCGTGAAGGGCCGATCTTGTCTCCTGAACCTGATTGACTTCTTCGGATCAGTCTTTAGAGCTGTGGACGAGGGTAAGGCGGTCCACACAGCCTATCTGGACCTCACCAAGACCTTCAACACCATCCCCCACTCCGGAATCATAGATAAACTTACTAAGCTGGGCATAAATCCTTACGTCACTCGATGGGTTGCCAACTGGCTTACTGACAGAGCCCAGACTGTAAAAGTAGCCAACTCCAAATCCATCTCCAGATAGGTGACAAGTGGAGTACCTCAGGGTTCAGTCCTGGGACCGCTCTTGTTTGGCATCTTCTTCTCTGAAGTACAGGCCGACACTAAGGGACTCTGGCTAACAAAGTTTGCAGATGACTGCAAACTGGGAGCCATTATTGAATCCCCAAATGGGGAAAAACCATGTACCCATGAATTACCACATAGGTGGCAGTACACTAAACACCGAAAGTGTGATGAAAGACTTAGGGACACATGAACAGTGGTCTCTCCTTCGATAACCACATCGCCACAACAGTCAGGCAATCCCTCTATGTGGCACACCTCATCACGAAGGGCTTTTCATCCAGAAAAAAGGAAGTCATTGTCCCACTGTACTCATCCCTCATTAGACCCATTATAGAGTGCAATGCCCCATTTAGTATGTACCTCACAAGACATCTGCAACAGCTGGAAAGGCCGCAGAAATACCTCACTAAAAGAATCACAGGCCTAAAGCAGATGCCCTATGCTGACCATCTAAAAAAAAAAAAAAAAAGTGGCATATCGTCTACTCAGAGGTGATCTCTGCTTAACATACAAGGCCATGTCAAACCCTGAGCTGTTGGACATGCTCCACTTAAAGAAGTCCCAATCCCTCAGAGCCACATGCTCCAGGGATCTAAACCTTGTCATCACAATGAACAAAACATGCTGGAGGGATAAGTTCCTGACCCAGAGACTCCCCATACTGTGGAATAGACTTGCCCATACATGTTAAGCAGAGTGCCTCCTTGGCCCTCTTCAAAAGGAACCTTGACGATTGGATGGGAGATGGGAAATTCACCTCAGGGAATCACGTCAGTCGCCCTGCTAGACAGGGGTCCAGGGAAGTAAATATTGTGGGAAGAAGTATCCAGGGAATTTTTATGGCTAGGCTTGTATAGGCCCTAGGGCCTATAGCCTAGTACCAACCTACAAACTAAGAGTTAATGCATTCTGCAAGTCAAGTAACTAAGCACACCTTACAGTGTGGTTTTGATGCCATAGAAGCATCTTGCAGGGCAGCAGTCATTGGTTCTGTCCTTAGAAGGCATGCTTGGCTTAAGGGGCAGATCTTGCCAGATCATGTCAAATCCAAATTATTGGACGCACCTTTGAACAAAGACAACTTATTTGGCACCAAGGCAGAAGAGGTCTTAAAAAAGATGGAAGAAAAAGCTAAATCTATGTAGATAGTTGGACTTCTTACAGGTCCAACCACCGAGGTTCAGTAGGCATTGCCCCTCCAAGCACTGGTCCTTTCCTGCCCCCTCCAGGCCAGCTCAGCCCAGACCCAGGGGAAACAGACCCCCCCCCCCAGACAGCAGCCCCAGGGAATGCAGCGATCTAAGCAATGGAGTTACTCCTCTTTAGAAACAGGGAGTGCAAAGCCAACCCCTTATGGTAAGAACTCACAATGACTTTTCACTTCCACCCCTTACCTCTGCCCACCTGCTCTTGTGCCCCTAAGAGGGAAACTCTCCTTCCGTGCAAGCAACTGGGCCACCATTACCAATGACTGATAGGTCCTTAACATAGTGTCCCAGGGATACAGATTTTATTTCCACTCTCCTCCAACCCCAAAAGGGTCCCCAGAGCTTCCTCCAGACCAGTAGACAGGAGGCCCAAATGCAAGTCCTTTCCCCCCTCTCCATGAGGACAATACAGCATGTTCCTCCAGAACAGATAAGCCAAGGTTTCTACTCCAAGACTCTTCCTGGTACCCAGAAAAGAGGGCACGTGGCCACCCCATGCTCTGTCTATCCATTCTAAACACCTTTCTGGTGACACCAAAATTCAAAATGTCACCCTCCAGCAGCTTCTACCAATGCTTTCCAAGGATGCTTGGTTAGCCACCCTAGACCTAAAATAGGCCTACCTACACATCCCAATCAGGGAATCGTGCAGGAAATACCCACATTTCAGGGCAGGATCTATGCACTTTCAGTTCTCTGTACTTCCTTTTGGCTTATCCACTGCTCCCAGAGCTTTCACAAAATGCCTGACTCCCGCCATTGCTTTTTGCAGACAAAGAAATATTCAAATTTACTCTTACTTAGATAACTGCCTGATTTCAGGCAAGCAAACAGGAAAAGCTGCTACAGCACCTGACTTTTGTAAAGGACCTACTGACCTCCCTGGGGTATACTGTCAACGAAAAGAAATCAAAACTAGTCCCCACACAAAAAATTATATTCCTGGGAGCAAGCTTGGACACACTATCCCAGATGGCATTCCTTACTCCAGAAAAACAAGCCTATCTGACAGGTTACTTCTCTCAACTAGCCACCAGAACCCAGTTATCTACAAGGAAAATCCTGCAAGCTCTAGGGTTCATGGCCTCCTGCATATTACTCATTCCATATGCTAGACTGCATATGAGGAAACTACAATGGTACCGTAAAAGCCTTTGGTGTCAACACACTCAAGACCTGGAAACTCTCTTACCAATGATACTTTGTCTAAGGAAAGATTTTCTTTGGTGGGCAGCAGCATGCAACCACAACAGGGGACTTCCCTTCTCATAACCCCATGCTGCCCAGACCCTCACCACAGATACATCAGACTATGCCTGGGGTGCACACCTGGATGGCAGGTGCATTCAGGGCCACTGAAGCCCAAATCAAATACATCTGCACATCAACCAAAAAAGAGATGCTAGCTGTTCAGCACGCCCTGACAGCTTTCAGACCCCTACTCTACCCAGGGCCTCTACTGATCAAAACAGACAACACCACGGTGATGTGGTATATCAACAAGCAGGGAAGGGACTCACTCTTATCCTCTCTGCAGGCTCGCCATGATCCTATGGCACACGGCCTCAGCCATGCAACTACACCTGCTAGCACAATTTCTGCCAGGCTCTCTCAACTCTCTAGCAGACAAATTAAGCAGAAACCTGCTAGACCCACACGAATGGCAGCTAGATCACAGAACATTCACCCTTGTAACCCAGAAATGGGACACCCTGAAGGTCGACCTCTTTGCCTCCCACTCCACTCATCAGCTCAGCAAATTCTGCACCAGGGAACCTCACAGCACGGCCTGGAAAGTGGATGCTCCATCCTTCTAGTGGGGAAGCCTCTCGGTCTATGCATTTCCCCCTCTACCATTCATTCCAAGGGTACTGCTTAAAACAAGGGAGGAACAACCAAGGGCAATCCTGATTGCTCCAGACTGGCCACGCCAGCACTGGTACCCACTGCTGCGCAGCCTGTCACCCCTGCCACCATGGCACCTACCTCAGATCCCAACACTCCTGACCCAGGGAAATGGAGAATTCATGCATCCACAATTGCAGACCCTCAACTGGCAGCCTGGCTTATTCCCTGACCTCTCCTCAAGCTGCCAGCCTAAGCAAACAAGTCCTAGATGTTGTACGTGAGGCCAGACCCCCCCCCCCAGCACTAGAAAGTCCTATGCTGACAAATGGAAAAGGTTTTGCACCTGGATCCAGGCTAAGGGAGCCGGAAAGGCACAGCCCTCCCTACCTCTCATCCTGGATTACCTGGCAGACCTACTGCACAGGGGTCTATCCTTCTCTTCTGTTAAAAATTCATGCCCCTGCCATATCTGCTCACTACAGCACAGCGCCACCTCTCTTCTCACACCCTCTCATCAAACAGTTCCTAAGAAGGGCTAATAACTTAAGGCCACAGTTTCTAAGAGGGGCTAACAACTTAAAGCCACCTAGAAGAGTGCCTACCCCAGCTTGGGACCTTAACTTTATGTTGGAAAAGCTCACCGTTTGAACCTGCAGCTTCAGCAGAGTTAAAATTTTCTCTTGGAAGACAGCCTTGCTTCTGGCCATCACTTCAGCTAGAAGAATATCAGAGCTACAAGCACTCACGGCTGTAGAGGCCTTCATCATTTTCCATGCTGACCGGGCCTCCCTCAGGACTAACCTATCCTTCATGCCTAAAGTGGTGTCCAGTGTGGCTCTTAACCAATCCATATATTTGCCCACCTTTTCCCTAACCTACAAAACAAGGGGGAAAGGATTCTACACTCTCTAGATGTGCACAGACAGCTCAGATTCTATCTGGACAGGACTAAATCTTTCAGAAAAACTGATCAATTGCTAGTTAGCTTCACAGCAGGGACAGAGGGCAAGGCCATTTCCAAACAATCTCCAAATGGATAGCACACTGCATCCATTTCTGCTACAAATAGCACGGGAAACTGCCCCCAAAGGGGATCAGGACACATTCCACCAGGGCAACCACCACCTCTGCAATTTTTCTCAGAGGGGTCCCCACCAGGGACAGCTTGGAGGCTGCAACATGGACATCTGTTCATACCTTCACCAAGCATTACCACCTGCCTGTATTCTCCAAATCCAGGGCAGGCTTTGCCACCACAGTCTTGCAGGTCATCCTAGTCAGCCCCCAGTCTTCTTGACTGCCTCCACTCTTTTCTTCAGCTTTGGGAATCAACCCAAATGTGATGACTGCAACAGTAAAACATGAAGAACATAGTACAGTTGTGTACACTTACCATAAATGTAGATGTTTGAGTGTATTCACTGTTGCAGTCCTGGTTTCCCTCCCTCTATCCCCCTTGTCTCTCTCTCTTTCTCTTCCTCTCTCCTTACAGGGAATTTTTGGTATTTACTTTCTACTGGTGATGTTATTCCACCATAGCCTAGCTTCCTATTTGGGGGCTCCTGACAGTTAGGGCAAGAAAAACTGATGTAATGGCGTTGGCTGCCTGATTTTATACCACTGATGACCTGACATCAGTCCTGGAGCAACAGCAACTGACACAGAACTACTAAGGCTCTGGTATTCATGCCGACTGAGGGCTCCCCCTGGCAGGATAACCCAAATGTGATGACTGCAACAGTGAATGCACTTGAACATCTACATTTATGGTAAATGTATACAACTGTACTTTCTTATTCCAGTTGGAGTATTGTTTACACTGGGGATATCCTGCTAAGGATAGCCAAATGTCCTTCCAACATACCTAAGCATTTACATCTTCTGCAAGCCGTGTGTCTGATGTATGTCCTATCTGGAAGGAGTAAGAAACATATGAAAGTAGCAATCTGACACTTGATTATTTAGCATTTTTATGCATTTCTGTTACCTTTTATTAAATCAGTTTTAAGTGTTATATTTTTTAGTGCTGCACCTGTAATTACGATACTTTATTATCACAACCACGTTATCTACTGCTACATTCATTTATTTCACCCTGACCATTTTTTCTTCATCTTTTTAACTTCTCTTAAAGCCTTCTGGTTACGTGAATGAGAAGAGTTCAGTCCATGCATTGTTCCAGGCAAATTGTAATCAAAAGTTTCAGACAAGTTTCTTCACAGGAATGTAGACATATTTGTAGAATATGACACACTACTTCCTTTGCTGGATATTCATTCAGTGAAATAATCAGACAATTGTACTTCCCACTGAGAATTCCAATGATAATTGAAACAAATTGCGAATGAAAAAAGATCACAGCGACAGACCATGAACAAACTAGTATGTATTAAAAGTCAGCACAGTCATTTTTTGCAGAGTGCTGCAGTTTGTACATTTCTGCTGCTTAATTATTATAAGCTTATATATATATATATATCATCTCCGAGATCTCACTACAGTACTTACTCAAGTAACTCAATGGCTTTAAGAGAAGTTGAAACGACAAAACAAAAGTCCTGGCAGGGTTAAAAATATGAACAGAGTAGTAGATAAATGCGGTTGTGAGAAGAATGTGTGGTTGCGATAATACATAATAACGTGGTTGCGATAATATGCAAGTACCATAATTACTTTCTATAAATTACAGTACAAGAATCATAAATGAGAAATTTTGTTGTATTTCTTGTTGGGCTCTGTTTTTGAATACCACTTCATATGCTTCTGTTTTTCCAACATATGTCGTTTAACTCTTTTCATTATCTCTGCATACTGCAAGGGTTTGCCATTACTGTCTACAAATCCTTTTGTAGCCCAGATCTTCAGATAAATATTAAGATCTGTTGCTATATATAAATTATCACTAATAATACTCCTTTGATCTTTTCCATGATGTTTTGTAGCATACAGTACTATTTCCATTTCAGCTTGCTGAGCTGACATGCATTATGGCAACATAATCGTGCGAGTCTTTGACTCTGGGTGCACTGTCTGTGTAAACTGCAAATCCTGCATGGAATGTATAGAATCTTGACCTATTTACACACGTTTTTTACTAGAATTGAATTTGATCTGTCTGAGTATTCCTTATCTGTCCTTTACAAGTATGTGGAATTTCCTCATACAGTAAATTCTGCAAAAATATTCATACCACATTCTTTCCTTTAATGAGATCTGAGTGTTCAAATGTACTATCATTTCTAGAAGTTAAACATTGACTTTAAATTCTGCAAGGCTAGTAAAGCATCATTTAATATATGTAAGTGTTCCTTTCTTGTTTCTGTCTGCATCAACATATCATTTATGTATTACAGTACTTTATTACCATAACTTAATGATCTTAACACTCGTGGTGATATCAGATGAAACAAAACTTTAGTAAAACGAATTCATCTGCCAGATATAAAGCTGTAAACCATTTATTCTGTGGATCTAACCTGACTGCCATTTCTGGTTTACCAGGCACAACATGTGTGGCTAGAGTGGTGCATTTACTTACTCGTCTCAATCTAGTACTAGCCTGTATCTGTCATCTTTTTTTCCTTAATCGCCATAAAAGCAAATTTAATGAACTTGACCCATTTATTATGAATTCTTTTTCCTCCCAGTCTGCAACACATTTACTAATGTCCTCTATTGCTTCTTTGGGAATGGGATACTGTTTCTAATAAGGTGGTAACTTTTAGTTATGTACTCACCATAACTTCAGATGTTTGGGATCCATCGATCCCAAACATCTGAAGTTATGGTGAGTACATAACTAAAAGATGTTATGTTGATCCCTCTCTTCATTCTACATGAATGATGGAGCCACAGCTAGCACCTGAATCCTGGGTGGCTCACTGGAAAACACTCCTGGTACCGGAACCAAATGTCTGGATTGGACCAAGTAGCTGCAGCACAGATTTCAGATTTGGAAATGAAAGATAGATGTTGTAAGTTGCTTATTCAAGAAGAATAAGCCTGAGTTATGCAATCTCTGATCCATTTTGAAATAGAAGCGTAATTGCCTGTGAACATCCAATTTAAAACCGTAGCTCTAGAGATTGTTGGAGGCAGAAACTAGAACAGACCTTTGGGGGACAAAGGATGGAGGCCTAAGTGATACTCTATCCTTGTGTGGAAATCAAGTATTGTGGCTTAATAGAGGGGGGAAGCTCTGAAAACTTCTTCGTTTCTTAGTAATTGCAACTAAGAAGGCAGTTTCAAGACGATAGGTCTAAGCCCTTGAGTTGAGCTCAGAGATAAAAAACCTTCCACTTACTAAGGTACAATTAGTGTGTGCCTTCTAACTAAAGTCGTTGGAGGAGGAGAAGCTGTCAATTTCAGGTCTAAGGTCCACGGATGCGTCCACTGCATGCTTCTTCAGGTAGGGAAACCATACCAATCAGTATCATTGAAGACCCCAGTTGAGAGGCTTTTTGAATAACTCTGGGAAGAAGCGGAATTGGAGAAAAGGCATAAAAGTAGCCCTGGCCAAGGTTGTGTGCTAGAGCATCCATCCTGAACTAGCCTGCCCAGACAATGCCCCCCCACCCTATCTGGGAGGCATCTGTGCGTCAGTAACCACTGGAGAGGGAAGAACAAAGGGCTTCTTGATCCATCTTGATTCCAAGCCACCAGCGAAGGTCCTTTTGCATATTTCCGTAATCATGATGTATTGAGAGAGGTGATGGATGTATCGGTATGTGATAATAGGGCGATCCTTCTCTATGGAGCACATCCAAAAACATCTCTTCAACAATGGAGAGGAGATATGGATCGTGCCATTTCCCGCTGACTGGGTGGTGGTCCGGGGGATTTTTGGCCGGTGGGCGGGGGGGGAAATGTGAATGGGATGGTGTAACCTCCGGCGCGGAAGAAGCACCCATCTGTGTCTGTGGTGATTGACTGTAGCTCCCAGGTACAGCGACTGCGACGACAAGCAACCGCGCACGATCCAAGCTCGAACGGCGGCGGAAGAGCCGTGTAGAGGGGGTGAAGGGAGGCTGAAAAGCCCTCGAAAGGATTTGGCTGACGTTTCCTCTGGCCCTCTCTGCCTGCTGGGAGACTGAAATCTCAAAAAAATCCTCGTCCTCTGCTGCTGCGGGGAATTTTCCTGCTGTTATTTTTTGGGCTTACGGGACGGGATTAACGATTCCTTGAAGCCTTTGGCAGGGGTAAGAGCAGGGAGTGTGGGATGCTTGAGCACTCTCTGAGGGTCCATCATTTTCCCTCTTTGCTCCAAGCCCGGGTAAGGGTGTAACTTGACTTGGGTCCCAAAGGAGGACAAGCGGGGACCCATGAAACCGAGAAGACTTGAAAGCCTCCTTGTCCTACGACACCGGCCGGAGCCAGGCTTGTCTCCAAGGGAGCGCCTGAAATAGCCGCGCTCTGCGCGCCTTGGGCGCGCAGGAAATGAGCCTCATATCCTGGGATATGGTAAGTCTAGCCAGTAAGAGACTCTGGCTCTTTGCATAAGTTGTCGAACCGAACCGAGGGCCGGTGGATCGCCCCAGGAATGTCAGAGCGAGATAGGAGGGGACAACATCTTATATTTGGGATGTTCTGCTACTTCAGCTGTGGCAATTAAACCAGAATATGCCTTGTCTTTAGCCCACAAATACAGGTATTCTGTAGTAACTGATTTTTTTAGATAGCGCAGATGAACAGGATTTATTTCACACAATTTTTTTACAAATTTCATCTGTCTGTACTACTGTACAGACTGTAGCTTTTTATTTCTCCACATAATCTTATTATTGAAGTCCAAAACAACACCTAATCCTGACAATATGTCAATACACAATTTGGTACTGTCAAACTGAGGATGCAACAAGAATTTTACTATTACATTTTTTCCCAGGATGATTAGTTTTATTTAAAAGTCTGCTGTTAACCTTTGACCCATCAAATCCTAACTACATATAAATGTACTTGAGTCCCTTGTTAAGGGTCTGTTAGTAATTGAAACTGATGGACCTCTCAAGCAATGCATTAATTCCTTTCCTGCAAACAATGAAATACTATATGGATTGCCATACTTTTCTACCTTAAATGATGGCATAGACTGGATTCGGGCCTGCTGGATCTAGCTTTGTTTGTGTAACTTGAGCACTAATCCAGGCATTCTCTAAAGTATTCAATTGTATTTATTACTGCTTGGTAGTAACTTGATTAAAGTGTAGCTATCATTCTAAGTCTTTTGGATTAAGCACTTGGGCTTCAGACCAGTTGTTTTACATTAGGAAGGTTTGTGGCATGCACTGTGGTGGCAGAACAGGTAGCTTTCATCCTTCTAAGTTGGGAACTGCTGATTGAGAGCCCAGTGTCTGTTATTCTTAAAGTGTATTAGTTCTGGTTTAAGCACTTGGGCCAGTTATTTTACATTAAGAAGGTTTGTGGTCTGCACTCTTGTGGGAGAAGAGGCTGGACTCTGCCCTTCTGAGCTGGGAATTTCTGGTTAAAGGTTTATAGTGCCTGAATATTTGAACTGTATCTTACTGAAATTGGTACACCTTGTTTGTTGTAGCATAGACTAGATCCAGGCCTGCTGAATCTAGCTTTGTTTATATGCTTGTTGTTTGTTTGCTTGTTATTTCCTGGAATGCTAATTCCACCTAATACGTGACTTCTCAGCTTCTGTGGATCACTAGTGATATCTGCATTGCTTACTGTACTTATTTCCTTGTTTCACTTGAAAGAAAGTTACTGTTTGTCGTTTTGCATTTAAGTTACCTGTAACACTTTGCACTTAAGTTACCTGGCACTTGCTCACTAAAGCAATTATGTAAGTCAGCACTAAAAATTAAAAGCACTACACCCTCACTCCCCACTGGCCCTGGTTTTCAATTATTAAGGAATTCCCAATATTATTCTAGCATGTCCAAAGGTCAGTTGTCAGTCTCCTCTCCGGTCCAGCTGGTGAATCTGGGAATCTTGAGGCAATGTTACAACTGCCTCATGTACACAGACAACCCTCTCCTCCTCCCAACAAATTCCAACACATGTGAGAGATGCAACCATATAGCCAAACTGGAGGCTAAGCTCTCTCAACTCAGTACTGGCATAATCAGTCAGGAGGAGAAGGAAACCACACTCACTACAATTCCAGTCTCACATAGACCTACCACGACAGCAAACCAAACATATAATCACACAAAAACATACTCGGAGGCTCTAAATAAAGATCTGCCGAAGCAGCAGAGACCTCCAAAGCAGACACCCAAGCAGCCACTACCCCAAAACAAAACACGTGCAACACATATCTCACAAAGCCAGTGTGCCAAACAGTCACAGACCTTAAGACTAAGCAACACACCTGATACACTTGTAATAGGTGACTCTATCATCAGGCACACTGACGTCCCGCTCACCAGGCTGAACAAGGAGAGGGTCAGGGTGAGCAGCCTGTCGGGCGCTAGGATCCGCCACATAACAGAAGCACTCAGGTCACTCCAAGGCAAGTACAAATATGACTCAGTCATTGTCCATGCTGGTGTGAATGACCTGAGACGTACCTCCCTGGACTACATGAAAAGAGACGTAAAGGAGCTCTCTGAGCATGTAGCCCAGGCCGGTATGACCCTGACCTTGAGTAGCATCTTACCCTCACCAAGAATGATACCACTATATGAAGACAAGATGATCAATTTCAACAACTGGCTTAAGTACTGGTGTCATTCAAAGGGGATCCAATGCCTGTCAGCTTGGGATGATATGCTCGACAAGCCTCGATGCTTCGCTAGGGACGGCTTGCACCTGTCACCCCTGGGCTTTCGGATATTGGCAAAGGCTCTTGCTACCCCCATAGGGCCTTTTTTAGGCAAGGCTCAAAAGACAAACCCACCTCCATAGGTATCACAAGGGATAAGAAACTAAGAGTAATGCTACTCAACGCCAGAAGTCTAAACCTCAAGATGCACGCACTCAAAACTCTCCTTAGCATGGAGAACATCGATATCTGTGTAGTAACAGAAACCTGGTTCAGGGCTTCCGAGAGCACCCCAGCACTACCAGGTTATACCTCATACCATGCTTTTCAGCCCCAAAACTTGGACCGAACCACAAAAGGAGGGGGAGTATCGATATTCATCAAAGATACCCACACCTCCAGGTTGGTGGCAAAGCACGAAGCATCAGAGACTATCCATGTGCAACTAACAGTGGGTAAAACTGCCTTCCAGTTTATAGCCTGCTACAGACCACCCTCCCAAACCCAGGAACCCCACTCGGCCTTCCTGAGAACACTGGAAAATATGAAGGTCTCTCCAAACACCATTATATTGGGTGACTTCAACTACCCAAACATAGACTGGGAGCATTACTCTAGCTCCAACACCCTAGCCCAAAGGTTCCTAGAATTTATAAACTCAAATGCTATGGAACAACTTGTTACCACTCCCACAAGAGGGGAAAACATACTGGACTTGATCATCACCAACATGGGGACGCTATGCTCCAGACCAGAAGTGTATCCCTCACTGGTAAAATCAGACCATAAACTAATCTCACTGGATATTCACATCCCGACCTCACCCCTGCCCAGAAAACCACAGTGAAAAACTTCTCTAAAGCAAATTTCACACTCCTCAAAACTGAGGTGGAATCCTTCAAAGCCCCCGGGCCTGTGGAAAATACGGCCCAGACCGCAGAATCCTTTATAAACGCATTCTATGAACACCTTCAGGAATGCATGGATCATGCAATCCCAAATAAAACCAAGACCCAATCCTCCAAAGGCAGGCGTCCTGCCTGGTGGACCCCAGCCATAAACAAACTATACAACAGAAGGAGGAAGCTACTACATGATAGAGCAAAATCCCAAAAGGGAAGGCATCACTGATCAGTATTAGCAAAAACTACGGGCACACATAAAATTGTCTAAGGCCAGCTTGAGAGAAAAATTGCACAGGACACTAAGGATAATCACAAGGCTTTCTTTAGTTATGTTAGGAACCTGGGTGGTAATTCCCAGATATGCTCAGAATTAGTCCAAAATGACAAAAATACACCGAACCCACAGACATTGCCAACATCCTAGCTGACAGGTTCAGTGCAAACTTCTCCCCCACCACCACCAAAGGGCAAATATCTATCCCAGCAGAGTGCTGCCCCTGACATCTCAGATGCTCAGGTAAGAGCCGCCTCTCCAAAGCAAAAACACAGCATCAATGGGACCAGATGGTGTCCCGGGCTCCGTCCTACATGAACTCCAAGAAGAGCTAAACCCAAACATAAAACTACTGTTCAATCTCAGCCTTACTACAGGATATGTGCCCAAAGAGTGGCGTTCAGCAACAGTGGTCCCTCTCCATAAAGGTGGTGCCTCAACAGATCCTGGAAACTATCACCCCATAAGCCTGACTAGCTTGGTCTGCAAAGCTATGGAAAGGATCATCGTGGACCTCATAAATAAAGATATTGGGGACCTACAAACACTGGATCCTACCCAGTTCGGCTTTGTTAAGGGCAGATCCTGCCTCTTAAACCTGGTTGATTTCTTTGAAACCGTCACCAAGGCCATTGACGAGGGGAAGGTGGTTCACACAGCCTACCTGGACCTCGCAAAAGCCTTCGATACAATACCCCACTCGGGCATTATAGATAAGCTCACCAGCTTAAATATAAACCCCTATGTCACTAGATGGATTGCAAACTGGCTCAAGGACAGAACCCACATCATACTCCAAACCAGTTACAAGTGGTGTCCCACAAGGCTCAGTCCTGGGACCTCTCTTGTTCGGTATATATTTCTCGGAGGTACAGGCCAACATGGAAGGACTGTGGCTGACCAAGTTCGCAGATGACTGCAAACTGGGCGCCATAATCGACTCTCCAGCCGACACAAGCATCCTCCAAAAGGGCCTCATAGAAACAGACAACTGGTGCCAGAGCCATGGCCTCAAGCTAAATGCCAAAAAGTGTATAGTCATCCCCTTTGGCAAAAACAAAGTGCCCACAAATTACCACATAGGTGGTAATCCATTAAGTACAGAAGAAGTAATTAGGGACCTGGGGACCCAAGTTGATAGCAATCTCTCATTTGACAACCACGTGGCCAAAGTGGTTAGAAAAACATTTTGTATAGCCCACCTAATCATGAAGGGATTCACATCTAGATCAGGGGAGGTCATCGTGCCTCTTTACTCATCCCTCATCAGGCCCATAATTGAGTACAATGCCCCTTTTGGGATGTACCTTACCAGACACCTGCAGCAACTGGAAAGACCCCAAAAGTACCTCACCAAGAGGATCAAAGGGCTCAAACAGATGCCATATGCTGCCCGGTTAAAGAAACTCCAGCTCTACTCAGTGGCATACTGCCTGTTCAGAGGCAATCTGTGCCTGACGATAAAGCCATGTCCAACCCGAATTAATGGACATGCTGCACCTCAGAAAATCCAAATCCCATCGAGCTACGCGCTCGAGATACTTGAACCTCAGCACTGAAATAAATAGGACATGCTGGAGGGACAGATTCATAACCCAGAGGCTCCCTTCACTCTGGAATAAAATCCCAGTCCAGGTTAGGCAGAGTCCCTCATTGACTCTCTTCAAGAGGAATCTTGATGAGTGGATGGGAGACCGTAGGTTTACCCCGGGTATCACTTCTGTGTCACTGTTAGACAGAGGCACAGTATACTAACCTCGAAAAAGGGCATAGCAAAATAAATTTAAAATGGGTGGCGAAAGCCAAACACATTCTGGCTAGGCTTATAAATGCCCTAGGGCAGATAGCCTAGTATGAACCTATGAACCTATAAATCAGCCGGTTTGATGTTTGACTGCCACACTTTTTATAGATATTTTGAAAATTATTTTTTATGGAGTTGGTAACAACATTGACTTAAACTATTGTAAGCTTTTCTTCATTATTATGTCCTAAAATCTGTGTCTCATATGTATTGGTGTTAACTGCATTAGGCTGGTCTGTTCTTGCATGATTACTCTAATTTTTTGCACTCTTAAGTTTCAGTTAATGCAGTATTCGCAGTGGCCTGTGAAAATAGCAAACTATAATATCAATGATTGAACATTATTTCTGTCTGAGGTCATAATTATATTAGGAGCTGAAGGAACTGCTGATTCTGTTTCTGTCTTAGTGTCCAGATTTTCTAAACTAAGGAATAACAACTCATGCTGAGAATTGAATTGATCTTTCAGTAACCTCATGCACTACAGTTTTGTTTTAATTTCTGGCCCTGCCTGTTTTTACTTGGAGTAATTGGAACAGGTTCATCAATACCAGCCTCAATATGGTTGTTCTTCGATGCCCAATACCTAGGATACTGCTTCTTAATGTGTTCAACTTTTTTACCAGAAAAAAAAAATAATAGATCTGTCTTCTCCTGTAGCTGCATTACTTCAATTCTGTTTAACAGCTGCTAGTCATGTGTCTATAGAAAATATTTTATTACTAGCATCTGATGCTTGGAAGAGCTGCTGCTTTCTGATTACTAAACATACTGCCTTTTCTAATGTCTTTGCAGTAGCAATCACATTTAGTATAACAGCTATATCTCATTCCTGAACATGATGTAAAATGCTTCTATTACATATTTCCATAAGTAGACTGAAAATACAAACCAAACCAAGAAACAAAAAGTCCAAATCCCTGATGAAGTCCAGATTATCTAGATGAAAACACTTATCTCTTGTGGAATTTATCATCTTGTTGGACTAAAGTGTTTCTTGCTCTACACCATTAGAGTTTCATTTTACACCATTAGAGTTTCATTTGGAATGTGTGCGAACGAGTGAGAGGGACCAATCCAGCTGCTTCACTTGGACTTTTTACATATTTCCATAACTTCATCTTGTTCCATTTGTCTTTCAAAGAAATCATGCACTACTGCATATGCTAAGGAAAATAAAATGGCAGTTTCCATAAGGTTGTCTGTTCTGGTTAGCTTAAATTGACCTAACCTATGGTCAAAACCAGTTTTCTTTATCAAAGCCTGTAAGGCTGCATGCATTGTTTCTCATAGGCTGTCAAGTATGCAGCTCAATACAATTCTTAAGGGTTTTTGGAAGAAAAGTTTTGAAACTTTTTGACGATTCTTACCCCCAAGTTACCTCCATATTAGAAGACCTAAGTACCATAAAATTCTAAAATATCCCCTTTTGCTAATTCCATTTGAGTAGTAATTGCAACACTGTGTAAGAATATAGTATTTGAGCTGCTGTCATACTCACTAGTTCTGTATCTGAACTTCTGACTGTTGACATATCCATGATGTCTAGAATGTTTGGCACCTGCTTTTAAGAACTGTGTACTGATTTTCAGAAATTCTCTTATTCTGCCTGTCACTTTCCCTGCATTTGTCTGAAATTTATGATATGTTGATCCTTTCCTTGATCTTCTTTTTATAGTTTTCTACTATTTTGTTCTATTCTTCCTCCTTTCCTTGTACTATTCTATTTGGACAAAAAAAT
This sequence comes from Protopterus annectens, assembly GCF_019279795.1. Classification (NCBI taxonomy): domain Eukaryota; kingdom Metazoa; phylum Chordata; order Ceratodontiformes; family Protopteridae; genus Protopterus; species Protopterus annectens. The sequence continues at coordinate 1,128,231,044 of NC_056731.1, read as the reverse complement.
GTATCATAATCATATAACAATTCTGGATGAACTTTTTTCATGAAGCCTCTCTAGCATTTCTACCAGAGTCTGCAACTCATCTGCTGTTGTCGCTTCACTTACTGGCAACACTGGTGTCTGAATAATGTTGTCATTACCCTGTTTATTATTAGAGTTTGGATATAGTAGTTTTGCGTAACTTAACATTGCTTCACAGCATTTTTCAGGAAGATCTTCTATCACATTGTTTGCATCTCCACATAAACCAATCCATAATTTTAAATTACATTTCCTGGTGTTTTTGCTGTAGAAATATCTTAATTTTCAGAACATTTACTGTCTGATTTAGCTATAAAGTCCATTGTAATATAAATGGTGAATGTCTTCTCAAGGTGTCGAATAAGTGTTGATTCTACCAGTTGTCTCGCAACTTATTTGAACTTCCTGTTCTGAAGATTCCCTTGCCTCTCCAACATAACAATAACATTCCAATGACGTGTCTGGAGTATTTCTCCCTAGGCCTGCACTGAAAATGGGCTATGCCCCCGTCAGACTTCCCTGGTAAATAAATGTTAAATAGATAAAAATAAGTAAATCAAAATTGTACCTTGCTGAGATACTCTGTTCCTTGGAGAATACCTCCAGTACTACTTAAATAAAACCCTCTATAACAACAGCACTGTTCATTGCCTATAGATTTACCACAGGGTTGTTATGGGGTTCTGGGAATTACTTTAGTTGTATTTTGATACTCCCCCCACAAAACATGTTCAGCGCCACTGAAGGATTTATCTCTACTTCAGTAAAAGTTCCAAATCTTGCTGTTCAAACTCTGTTACCTGTTTCAGCATAAAGTCACTCGTAAGTCTTTCATAGTCTGTTAGCAGCATTTATTAATACAGTGAACAGTGAAATAAGAATATTAGGAAGACTGTTATTAGAATTGTAAAATAGCAGCATAAAATCAGTGGTAGCTGAACTGTCTCGACTGAGAGTGCTCACTGAACTGAACAAACTGAACTCTGTCTTGAAAATATACATGTACCTTATTTTCTGTAATTTTTTTTTCTCTGCAAGTTTCACACACATTCTTAACCTCCCAGGCATTGTACTATTCAGTTCAACAATAAGATTTGTTATTATTCTAGGTGGCTAATTTGCATTGTCTTCTGGTTGGCAATTTCAGTTTCTGTAAGGTCACTATTACAAAAATGTTCTTTTGAGAATCAGAAAGTCCTGCACATCTGTTTTTTTTTTCACTGTTTGGCCTGAAACCACTCACTAAACACAACTACTTTCCCCACTAAAACTGCATTTACTAAAACTAATATGAACTGCAACATGTAAGGTCTACTACATGTTACATTCTGAATGGATACATTTTCAAACCTAACCTAAAATGGATACATTTTCTAGCCTAACCTAAATCTTTCATAAATAAAGTGCATCTCTTATGGTAACACTTACAGGTAGGAAATGCAATGCATCTTTCTCCTGTAATCAGCTCTGTTAAGAGACTAACTATGCCCAGTTTGAGATGATCTGCATGTTTTCCCCATCTGTGTTGTAGCTCTCATTCTCTGAGCTTAAAAGTCTTTAGGACTTGACAGCTGATGTCCTTCATGGATGCATCTGCAGTCATAACAACTGGGTTGTCCTGTCGTCAGGCAGCCCTTCAGTCGGCCGGATTCCAAAGTCCGGGTCCGGCTTCGGCTGATGTCGCACTTCACCCGACGTCATCTCTGTTGGTCTTCGGGTATAAAGGCATCAGCCGACGCCATTTTCCTCAGTCTTTCTTGCGCGTGGCCAAGCAGAAGCTGTTCGCAAGTGCCGGTCGGTCGGATCCAGAGATTACTTCTACCGAATACTACTTCAAGACTTCTAAAGCTAAGTACCCGTTGGGGACTCTTTCTTGCCTCAGCCGATGTCAGAAAAAGTTAATAATTGTTTAACCTGTGGGAAACAAATACCTCATAAAGATTTCCACTCTTATTGTCTGCCTTGTTTAGGCCCAGCCCACGACGTAGCAGCCTGTTCGGCCTGTGCTTCGTTCAACCGACGAACGCTTAGGCGTCGGTTGGAGTTTGCTGAACAGTTTTTCGGTTCTGATTTTGCGTACATTATGCCGTCGGATCCTCCGACAACCCAATCTGCCAAAAAACGCAAAGATAAAGACCGACACTCGCGGTCCGCGGTTTCGGCCGAAACCATGGTTAAGCAAACCGCGAGTGTCTCGGTTTCAGCCGAAACCGAGAAAACTGATCAAAGTACAGCTGAAACTATCTCTACAACTGAGGCTCCTGCTACCACTCTTGAAACGGCCTCAGAAATTTTATCCACTACGGTGGCTGCCACTGACTTATCAGACACCATTCCCTTGGATGTCTCTACCCCAGCACGTGGTGCTGCTAGGCCTCCAGCAGCCATGTCCATTAAGGCCTTCGCCAGGGCTAAAGCAGCAAAGACTACTAAAACAGTGCCTGTTAAACCCCCTACAACCAGGCCACCCTCTAGTTCTCAAATGCTTACTCTGGCAGAAGATTTAATTTCATTAATTAGAGGATCTCAATCTCACCCAGACAGGGCCTCTCAGCCCCCAGAGAAGAGACCTAGGGCAGAGCCCCCTGAGCCAGTGTCCTCTGATGAGTCTGCCGATGAATCAGACATAACTGATCAGCCAGAGGCTCCTTTCTCCAATTTTGAAGACTCTGATGCTGAAGAATCCATTCCAGCTGCTTCCCCACCATAAGAATTCTCCTTTGGGGAAACCTTACATGCCATGCGAGAGCAGTTCCAATGGCAGCAACAGGATTTTTCAGACTCCAGAAAAAGACTTAGGACCTTTCTGCACCTTCCACAGCACAGGCCCTTAGCTATTCCTCCTGTTCTTTCTGTGGTGGATGATGCTTTCAATGATGTCTGCTCCGCACCAGATTCTTTACCTCCAGCCGCTGCCAAACCAGACAGATTTTACAGGGTGCCAGACACTCATCACCACCTTTACAAGGCCCCTCTTGCAGACCCCGAAACTATATCCCAGGGTCCCAAGGCAGTAGCCGCGACCATAGCAAAAAACCCTATTCCTTCAGAAAGGGAAGCAAGGTCATTAGACAGATGGGGCAAAAAGGTCTACACTTCAGCTACTCTCTCAGCTAGAGCGTTAAATTGTCAGTTTCACATGATACAATACCAAGAGTTTATGCTTGATCAGTTAACTAAAAAACTAACCACTGATGAATCTATTGATAAGAAATATGTGTTAGAAATGGTAAATAACATACAACAAGTTAGTAACCATTCCTTAAAATGTGGCTATGATGCACTGGAGGCTTCATTTAGATCAGCCATGACTGGCACAGTGATAAGAAGGCATGCATGGCTAAAGGAGCAAGCTCTACCGGATCATGTTAAAGCTAAGTTGCTAGATGCTCCTATGGATAAGACAAGTTTGTTTGGTACACCTGCCCAGCAGGTTATGAAGAAAATGGAAGAAAAGGCAAAATCTGTTCAAACGGTTAAAGATTTCTTGCAGGTTCAGCCCCCAAGGTTTAGCAGGAACTGGCCTGCCAAAAATTGGTCCTTTCCTGACTCCACAAGATCTCAAAGGGGCAGGAATAGACGCTCCAGAGGCAGAAACCAATCCAGGGAGGTGCCTACAGAGGACGACAGTGGCAAGGTAACAACAGAGGCACAGACACAACCTCTGCCACTACATCAACTCAACCACAGTGACTTAACCTAAATCCGCCTACCAGGGAACAAATAGCAGCTCCTCTAGGCGGAAAATTAACCTTATTTTCAAAAACTGGCACTATATAACAAAAGACAAGTGGATTTTACAAACCATAGATCAAGGTTACCGGTTCCACTTCCACACTTTACCAGTCAAAGAGGAATGCCAAATCTACCCCCAAATCAAAAACAGAGGCTCTACAACAGATAATGCAGTTAGCAAACATGAGAGCTGTGGAAAAGTGCCAACAGCAGAGCAAGGAAAGGGGTTCTACTCCAGACTATTCCTAGTTCCAAGAAAGGAAAAAGTTGGAGACCAATTCTCGACCTGTCCGCCTTAAATACATACATCATTGTCCCAAAATTCAAAATGCTGACCCTACAGCAACTTCTTCCCATGCTGGGCAAGGAGTGTTGGCTGGTAACTCTAGATCTCAAGGAGGCATACCTGCACGTCCCCATTCGACCAATCTGCAGAAGATACCTCAGATTTCTTGCAGGATCAGAGCACTATCAATTCTCAGCATTGCCCTTTGGCTTATCTACTGCCCAGAGTATTCACAAAATGCCTGGCATCAGTAATCGCCCATTGCAGACTACAGGAATTCAAATTTACCCATACCTAGACGACTGCCTGCTACAAGGGGACAACAAAAGCAAGCTGACAACAGATTTACAAAGGGTCATTTACTTGCTGCAAGCACTGGGATACACAGTCAATCTACAAAAAGTCAAGGCTGATACCATCCCAAACAAGGACTTTCTTGGGCGGAATTGGACACAGTAAAACAGATGGCATTCCTAACTGCAGAAAACAAAAAGAACTTCCTCTTTACTTCTTGGCACTAACAAAACTGAACAAGTTAACAGCAAGAAAAGTACTGCAGGCCTTGGGCTTCATGGCATCATGCATAATCTTGGTTCCATTTGCCAGACTACATATGAGAAAACTACAGTGGTACCTAAAGAATTTATGGTCCCAACACAGACACAGCCTAGAAACAGAAATCCCATTAATTCCATGCTTAAAACAGGAGTTCCTATGGTGGGCTCAGGCATGCCAGTCAAACCCAGGGCTACCCTTTCGCAGATGTCAAGCAAGCCAGACCATCACAACAGACGCTTCAGACCTAGGATGGGGGGCCCACATGCTGGACAAATGCGTGCAAGGATTGTGGCCACAGGATCAACTTCACCTGCACATCAACCTAAAAGAAATGCTGGCAGTAAAACTGGCAATCCAAAAGTTCAGACCATTTCTCAAAGAGGGCCAGTTGATGATAAGGACAGACAACACCACAGTCATGTGGTACATCAACAAACAGGGAGGCACTCATTCATACCCTCTATGCAGAATGACTTTGGAGCTGTGGACCCTGGCACTCAGCTACAACATCCAGTTACAGGCAATATTTGTACCGGGAAAGGAGAATACTCTAGCAGACATATTAAGCAGAACCACATCGGATGCCCACGAATGGAAGCTGCACCCGGACATCTTCAAGACCATCTCAAAGAAATGGGGAATGCCTCAGATAGATCTATTTGCATCACCTACCAATCACCAGCTCAAAAAATTCTGCACAAGGACATTCCACCCACTAGCATGGAAAGTGGATTCGCTCTCCTTCAGCTGGAAAGGCCTAACAGCATATGCATTCCCACCTCTTCCCTTGATACACAAGGTATTACTAAAAATCAAGGAAGAATGTCCAAGGATAATCCTGATAGCTCCAAACTGGCCAAGACAACACTGGTACCCACTGCTGAGGAGCATGTCTCGGAACAATATGTGGCCAATACCCCTGATGCCTTTGATGTTAACTCAGAACAACTACAGCATCATACATCCAAACCTAAAGACGCTGCAACAGACTGCATGGAACATCACATAGCAGCAGCTAATCCAGAACTTTCCCAAAGAGTTAGAGACATTATTCTTGAAGCACGCAGACCTTCAACAAGAAGAAACTATGCTGGAAAATGGAAAAGGTTTGTCATTTGGAGTACTGAAAGAGGAAAAGATGTGTCAAACATAGATATGCCTAACATTCTGGAGTACCTAGCGAACTTCTTCATTCAGGCCTGTCCTACTCCTCCATCAAGATACATGCATCAGCTATTTCAGCAGAATACAGCTTTGATCCACCTGTTTTTCTCACCCTTTGCTCAGGCAGTTCCTCAGAGGAATCAAGAATGTAAAACCTCCAAGGAAACCACCATTACCAGCTTGGGACCTAAACTTTGTGCTAGAAAAATTGACACTATCACCCTTTGAACCAGCAGCAACAGCAGACCTACAACACCTGTCATGGAAAACTGCTTTCCTACTGGCAATTACTTCAGCAAGGAGGGTTTCAGAACTACAGGCCTTAATGGCAGTGCAACCCTTCCTAATCTTCCACCAAGATAGAGTGTCTATGAGAACTAATCCTACATTTATGCCTAAGGTGGTATCCAGAGTGTCTTTAAACCAGGCAATCCACCTACCTACCTTCTTTCCCAACCCACAAAACAGAGGGGAAAGAATATTGCATACCTTGGATGTACATAGACAGCTACGCTACTATTTGGACAGAACTAAAAGTAGCAGAAAGACTGACCAACTTTTGTAGCCTATGCAACAGGAAGGGAAGGAAAAGCTATTTCCAAACAGACAATCTCCAAATGGATAGGAAATTGCATACGATTCTGTTACTCCTTCCATGGAAAACCAATTCCACAGAACATAAGACCTCATTCTACAAGGGCAACAGCCACTACCACAGCCTTCTTACGAGGAGTGGCAACCAAAGACATTATTGAGGCGGCTACTTGGACCTCCGTGCATACATTTGCCAAGCATTATAATTTGCCTCTATATTCCAGATCCCGAGCAGGGTTTGCCACTGCTGTACTGCAAGGGATCCTAAACACACCATAATCTAGTTTTATCCTCCTCCCTTGTTGGCTATGGTATTCTACCCAGTTGTTATGACTGCAGATGCATCCATGAAGGACATAGTACAGTTTTGTACCTACCATAAATGTAGATGTCCGAACTGGATAGCATCTGCAGTGAGGGTTACCCTCCCTCCTTCCGCTCTGTGGTACTCCTAGGGTGTTTACCCTCCTAATAGCTAGCTAGTGGGGGGGAGTCTCTTATGGTGTATTTGTTTGTATATATGTACATACATGCTTACTTTTTGTGTCTACCTTCTATCCTTTTGGAAACATTGGCATTTATCCAAATTTTAGCCTTCCATGAGGGCAACTGGCATCTGGGGCAAGAAACACTGAGGAAAATGGCGTCGGCTGATGCCTTTATACCCGAAGACCAATAGAGATGACGTCGGGTGAAGTGCGACATCAGCCGAAGCCGGACCCGGACTTTGGAATCCGGCCGACTGAAGGGCTGCCTGACGACAGGACAACCCAGTTGTTATGACTGCAGATGCTATCCAGTTCGGACATCTACATTTATGGTAGGTACAAAACTGTACTTTAGCTGCTTCTTGCTGCCCTTTGGAAACATGCAGGTTGCCAAAGGTGGTTTTGTCAAACATAAAATGATCGAAGTATGTCTGCCAAAACTACATTCATTAATAGTGGAGTTGGAGTCTTTTTCTCCACTGTTGTATGACCTCAGAATTGATATATAGAAGTTCAGGGGAAGTGAAAGTGTTTGCTTCTCCATGGAGGTGCAGGGTGCTTGTGGAAGATAGTTATGCCAAATGTTTTTCATAGTTTTTATTTTTTGCTGACACTGCCTTCAACAACTTGACATAAATCTCAGCTCTTCTGTCCAGGCCCCTGGGCTACCTTCTTTCCTTTGTAATTAGATTGATTTATAACCTTCCCCTGTCTTCAGGACATTGTACTTTTCATGACTTCACATTGATCATTTGTTTACTTCTTATGCTGTGTTTTTCTGCTTTTGTCTATAGGACAGATATGGTAGCCTTTTCAGCAGCTGAGTTTTCAAACCATTAACTCGGACTGTTCTGTCTCAGACAAATGTGTTTTACTATGCTCTCTCTTTTCCTTTAATGTATCCTTGGTTAATTGCTTGGCCCTTTTGGTACAAAGCATTCGTCAACAAGGACCTTATTAGGATATTTTCAGGTGGTGCTGTACCGTGTTCCTCACATACCTCTCAACCTGGTAACATCAAAAATCTGGACAAGGCCTGTGAAAAATAGGTACAAATCTGTACGATTATTAACATAAAATTTGCATACATTCTTATGTAACCCTGCCCACGCAGATGGAATTTGTGGGATACCAACTTTCAAATGCAAACTGAAGAACAGACGACCAAAATATGGTCCCCCTGTAGCCATTTCTGTGTTCCATTACCTGACTATTTCACCCCATTTACCATAAACACTAATGTGCATACTGTTTTACTTCTGCAATGATTATTTGGATTTTATTTTTACATTTTATAGCACAATGCACAAACACTAATAGGCATCTGCTAAAGAAAGCAATACTGTCTCACAAAGAAACAGACTTGGCATTAAAACTTCTGTTATGGGACAAGACCAGCTTATTAAAAATGTATATTAATTTCAGTTTATTAATGATGCTATAATATGATTGTTTAAAAAAAGCAAATATAATTTGTATGCAGGGCTGGGAAAATACAGCTTCATAAGGTACAGTATTACTATTCTTTTCAAACTGGATTCTTTTAGCATGTGATAAGAGAGAATAGTACGTGTTGTATAAAGTAAGGTATGAAGTTATTACAAAAAGGAATTTGTTAGCCTGACTCCTCCAGGCTAGGAGTGCGTTGTTGCTAGGGCAGGTTTGAAACATCCAAGGTCAGAAACAAGACCCCTTGGAAACAGGTGAACCCATGTATAGGAAGGTGTTCACGTGAAGTCTGAGGTGAAAATCACAAAGGATGAGGACATTTACAAAGTTTTCTATAGGACACAGTCATAACGTAATGAAATTGCATGAGCAGATTGATAAGAAAATGTATAAAATTACGTTTTTCTGTATGTAAAGTGAGAATGCTTCATCAAGGGCTATGAAGACAGACTCTCAGCGCTGTAAAAATAAAAATGTTAAGTTGTCAATCTCGCCTTCATTCTTGCTGGATGGGGTTCGGAGCCGATCCTCGGCTCCGACTTGGCACTTGCTTTAGCTTGAGAACTCCTTTTACCAGCTCGAGGCAACCCTATATCCCATGATGCAAGGCGGAACTACCTCAGATCTCGCTTTGCGCTTAGCTTAAAGAGGTCTCCTTTGCCAGCTGAGGTAAGTAATTTTCTTGTCAAAGAGAAAAGCTTAGTTAGGGTTTTATTTCCCCTTGTTTCCATTTTATAGTCTGTAGTGTGTTACAGCCCACCCTATTCCTTATATTTCAAAACTTTTCCTTTAGTATAAAAGTTTAGTTAGGCCTAAACCCCATTGGTTAATCCCTACCTGTGTGTTGTGTGTTAGGGATTAATTGTGTGTGTTTGTTGGGGTTTGTGTGTGACTTCCTCCTAGGATAATGTCTAAGGAAGGCAAGGTCTCAGGCTTCAAGAAGTGTGACTCGTGCTGTCAGAAAATGTCTCTGACAGACGGTCACACTTCTTGTGTTACTGCCTGGGGTCTTTGCACCTGCAGGACTCCTGTGCTTTGTGTCACTCTTTTAGCCAGAGAGTCCTGCAGGAACGGAGGAATAAGCTAATCCTCCGTGGCTTACTTAAGCCAGAAGGTTCTCCCTCTAAAACAGGGTCTGGGAAACCTTCTAAGCTACCGGCTCAGGCTTCAGTATCCAAGCCTCCTCCGGTGGCTCCGGCTCCGTGAGCCGAGATCGGCTCGCTGGAACCGATCTATCTACTTCAACGTAGTGGGTTCGCACCGACTGGTTCCGACACCCTGTCTACTGTGGCCTTGTCGGCTCGGGTGGAGCCGACACCTTATCCAGCATCGGAGCCGAAACCTTTGGCTCCATCTGGAATTCAGGAGACTTCGGCTCCGATGACTTCGTCCCGAAGAGATCTCGGTCCCTTCGCCGTTGCAGAGTATCCACTCGGCTCCGGGTCTCCTCTTTGTCGGAGCGGAGCCATCGGAGCCGATCTTCGAGATCTTCCAGGCTGTCTGACCACGACTTAGAGAGGGTGGTAAGCAGGCTGTTGAAGTCGCAGGCACTGGCCCAAATGCTCCATAGCCCGTCTCAACAGACTTCAGCTATTGCCTCACCCCTTGAACTTCCTCCTCCGACTCCACACCAGAGTTTGGAGCCGGAGCTTCTCGGGACAGCGACTGTTTCGGCGCCGGAGCCGATACATCCTTCGGCTCTGTCGTCCTCGGCTCCGATCTCCTCCTTGAGGCCTTCCTTGGAGGGATCCGGTCGTCGAGTTTCCCTTGTCGGCTCCGAGGGGCTAGTGGCATCGGACCCTTGTCCGACCCGCTCTCCCTCTCGGGCTTCGCTTTGGTAAGCTCGGCACCGACATCGGCCTCGAGCCTTCCTCTCAGTGGAGCCGGGAATTCCTGTATCCTCGGATCGGGATATTCCGGCCTCCCGGGAGGGAGCCTTTGAGGTGATGAGGAGTGTCCTGGCCTCTGGGCCAGGTCAACGGTCCATCCATCTAGCTCCTCCCTCTTCACTGCCTGTAGACGCCTCTTGCCAGCCTCTTGCTCTCAGGCCCAGGGATCCATCGCCCCAGGTTTCCCATTGGGAATTTCCTCCTCTTCCGGGTTTCTCCTGATCCAGCAGGTGAACCCCTCGGAAGAGGACGTAAGAGGAAACACACAGACTCCCGAGTCTACTACATCGGATACCGACTTAGATGAGTCGGAGGGTTCCCACGATCCCCTCTGAGGATGTCTCCTTTTCAGACATCCTTGAGCTCCTCAAACAGAGGGGGAATTGGCCATCCATTGATCCCTCCGAGGATGAGTCGGTATACCTGGAGGCTTTGGATCCCGACCCTCCACCTCCTGGGTGTCTCCGCCTTCGACCCACTTATGCAGGTAGTGGCTCGAGGCGTGGCTCCAGATTCTGTGGAACCTGTCCCCAGGAGACCATCCAAATTTATCACGGCCCCTACGGACAAACAGTTTCTTTCCAAGGGCGTCTCTGTGGATGCTATGGTGGTGGCGGCGGCCACTAAGAAGGAACTGGCAGATCCTTCAGTACCTGTCCATCCTCCTAACAAGGATTCTAGGACCATGGACAGGTATGGAAAGTGGATGTTTTCTTCAGCGACCTTTGCTATGTGTTCGCTGAACTACCTTTGTCACTTTACCAGGCTTCAAAGAGATATTCTCAAGGAACTGGGTGAAGTGGTCCAGGATCCTTCTGCTGCTGGGGCTCAAGAAAAGATTGCCTCACAGCTAGCAATCCTGAATTCCCTATCCAACTCCTCCATGCGGCTCATATCCTATGCGGCCGATGGAGCGAGCAGGGCCGCAGGCACAGGAGTTGCTCTTAGACGCCAAGCCTGGATGCGGCTTTGTAATTTCTTGGACCCCTTTAAGGCGCCCTTCACCAATACCCCTTTGATGGTTCGGCTTTGTTCGGACCTCAGCTGAAGGATACCTTGACCAGGTGTGAGCAGGACGGTAAAACTCTTTCTGCCGTTGGAGTCCAGTTTTCCACTCCTCCTAGACCATATCCCAAGGGTCAGAAGGGGGGGAAGATGTGGTTCCATAAAGCCCAAGGAGCTACACCGGACGCATGTGGTCACTTTACCCCAGAGGCAGAGGGGTAACAACAATAGACGCCCCCTAGAGGCAGGGGGGTCCTCAGAACCAGGGCAACAGGGAGTCTCTTCCTGAGAAGCCGCTTCAGCATCCCTGAGGTGTTGCCCGACTGTCCACCCTTGGAGGCAGTCGGGGGAAGGATTTCGCTGTACCCAGTAGCCTGGCAATCCCTATCTCAAGAGATGTGGGTACAGTCGATCATATCCGAGGGTTACAAAATCCCTTGAAAGGTATCCGACCTCAACAATCCCTTCCAGACATCTCACCCGGTCAAAGGGATTTGGCAGAACAGGAGGTTTCAAAGCTCCTAGAAAAAGAGCCATCCAGACTGTGCCGCAGACCAGGTAGGATCCGCGTCTACTCGAGATTCTTTTTGGTCCCCAAAAGGACGGGAGATTGCAGGCCAATATTAGACCTGAGCAGTCTAAACAGATTTGTCAAGAAGGCAAGATTCCGGATGGTCACGCTTCAGTCCATTCTGCCCTTTCTGGGCAAGGACAACTGGATGTGCTCTATAGACCTTCAGGACGCGTACTATCACATAAAGATTCACAGGCGCTCCAGAAGGTTTCTCCGCCGGCTAGGGACCAGTCATTACCAATTCAGAGCCCTGCCCTTTGGCCTCACTTCAGCCCCCAGAGTGTTCACCAAATGCATGGCAGTGGTCACAGCTCATCTGAGACGTCAAGGATTCCAGGTGTTTCCTTATTTGGACGACTGGCTCCTCTCTGCCACCACCAGGTGTCAGCTTCTTCAGACCAGAGACTACACTCTACAGCTTTGCAGGAGTCTGGGAATTTCAGTAAATTTCGAAAAATCTTCTCTGCTGCCTTGCCAATCTATCACCTTTATAGGCGCAGAATTAAACACCGTCAAAATGTTAGCCAGACTAACAGATCAAAGAATTCTGGACATCCAAAAATTCGTTCGGATTTTATTGCAGAGCAACAAGGTCAAAGCCAGATTTATACTGAAGGTTCTAGGTCTTATGGCTGTGGCCATTGTTCTACTACCACTGGCTCGCTTCCACATGCGTCTTCTGCAGTGGATGCTATTCACACAGTGGTCGTACCACAGTCTCCCAATGAGGCACGAAATCTTAGTCACACAGTCGTGCAGAACTCATCTGAATTAAAGGATATCTTCCCCTCTCCTTCATCAGGGCCGACCTTTTGTTTCCCCTCCTCCAGTTGCCACAGTCACTACGGATGCCTCTCTGATCGGGTGGGGGGGGCATTTCAGGGCAGGATGGTCCACGGGACGTGGCAACCCATAGAATACCATCTGCACATAAATGTCCTGGAGATGAGAGTGGTGCTTTTAACGTTGCAGGCCCTCAACGACTTTCTTCCCACGGGGACTATTGCAGTACAAACGGACAACATGTCCGTGGTCTGGTACATCAACAAGCAGGGTGGGACCAGGTCCTATCCGTTGTGTCGAGAAGCTCTCAGACTTTGGCAATGGGCAATCTCCTCTCATCGGTTTCTGATAGCAACGCACATCCCCGGCAGGTCCAACCTCTTGGCGGACAGGCTGAGCAGATCCATTCTGATGCCTCACGAGTGGTCTCTCAATCAATCTGTAGTGGATCAGATTTTTCTGCAGTGGGGCACTCCTTGTTGTGATCTTTTTGCTACTCCTCAAAACAACAAGTGCCCCGATTATTTCACCCTCTTTCCCCTTCCAGGCCAACCCATGAGAGACTCTCTAACCCAGGATTGGCCCGGGGACTTCTGCACGCTTTTCCTCCTTTTCCCTTGATTCCACAAGTCATTCAGAAAGCCACCGTTTTGAGAGCCAAGTTGATTCTCATTGCCCCTTATTGGCCTCGACAAATTTGGTTTCCGTCTCTGCATCGTCACCTTCTGGTGCAGCCCTGGCATCTGGACCCAGTTCTGGATCTCTTGATCCACCAGTCGGGTCAGCAGCACCGGGCCATTCATTCTCTCAACCTCACTGCTTGGTTGCTCCACTTCCTTCCCTAGCCAGGCTTCCGATGATCTCTGACTCCGTCAGAGACATCTTAGTGTCTTCCTTAGTCGTCCACTAGGACTGTTTATGCTAGCAAGTGGCGACGTTTTTCTATTTGGGCAAATTCCAGGAATATTGATCCCTTTACTGCTCCTGTACATTCTGTTTTAGATTTCCTGGCAGAGGTTTTTCATTCAGGATCCTCGTCATCTACAGTTAAAGTACAACTGGCTGCTATTTCCAAGTATCATGTTGGCTTGCATGACAATAACATTATGTCTCATAGATTATGCAAGGCCTTTCTGAGAGGAGTTTTTCTCCTAAAGTTTCCTATAAAGCATCCTCCTCCGCAATGGGATCTAAACTTAATGTTGGCATCCTTGATACTACCTCCCTTGAACCGTCTGCTTCATGTTCTTTGAAGTTATTGACCTGGAAAACTATATTCTTACTGGCTGTCACTTCAGCAAGAAGGGTTTCGAGATTCAAGCTCTCTGCATTCGCCCTTTACTTGGTTTTTCATAAGGACAGGGTATCATTAAGAACGAACCCTTCCTTTCTCCCCAAAGTTGTGTCTCAAACCAATATTAACCAATCTATAGATCTACCAGTCTTCTTCCCAAACTATTCCGACAGAGCTGAACAGAAGCTTCATTTTTTGGATGTCCATCGTCAGCTCAGGTACTATTTGCATAGAACTAAACAATTCAGAAAATCGGACCAATTATTTGTCTCCTATGCAGAAAACAGGATAGGTCTTCCAGTTTCTAAAGTGACCTTATCCAGATGGTTGACTTCCACCATTTCCTTTGTGTACTCTCTCAGAGGCAAGCAGCTATCTTCTAAACCAAAAGCACACTCAACCAGGACTCTATCCACTTCTGCAGCCTTTCAGGATAGACTACCCATTGATACTATTTGTGCAGCAGCTACTTGGGCCACGCCTCATACCTTTGTCTCTCATTACAAGTTGGACTTGGCCTCCAGAGATAGGGCCAGTTTTGGTTCCAGAGTTCTCAAGAGTCTGTTCCATTGAGCCACCCGGGATACAGGTGCTAGGGACGCGGTCCCATCCAGCAAGAATGAAGGCGAGATTGACAACTTAACATTTAGAAGTTATGTACCTACCATAATGTTCCATCTTAGTTGTCTTCTCTCGCCTTCTTTCTTGCGTCCCTCCCTCCTACCCCCTGGCCTGGACAGATCTTGAAGAGTTCCTATCAGGTTGTTTTCCTCCTGAGCCTTCATATGAGGACTCTTTTTATGAACTTGTTTCCTAATTATGTTAGGTTAGTCCTTAGCAGGGTAGGTTAGCTACCAAACGAGATCTGAGGTAGTTCCGCCTTGCGTCATGGGATATAGGGTTGCCTCGAGCTGGTAAAAGGAGTTCTCAAGCTAAAGCAAGTGCCGAGTCGGAGCCGAGGATCGGCTCCGAACCCCATCCAGCAAGAAAGAAGGCGAGAGAAGACAACTAACATGGAACGTTATGGTAGGTACATAACTTCTAATTTCTGTTTGCACATCCTAAAGTGTTATTCCTGCCTAAAGGCATATAAGGTAAATTCTTAATGTTATTTATTTATGAATTTGGTGCCGTTCTCTGGATTTGAACTTTGGTATTGCTACAGGGCAGTTCTAGAATAGGGCCCATCACATATTTTCTGTGAATTCCACACTGCTTTGTATGGAATAGTCAGAGACTCAGATGTGCAGCTATTCAGGGTGTGCAAACATACTAGCCTTGGCAAAGGAAATTTTTTGTAAGGGGAAAAGGGTTGGTTTGTGGTTTTTTTTTTTTCTTTCTTTTTGTTAGACAATTTTAGCAAATGTAAGTGCATGACTGTGTTTGTAGTATAAGTGCATGACTGTGTTTGTAGTATAAGTGCATGACTGTGTTTGTAGTATAAGTGCATGACTGTGTTTGTAGTATAAGTGCATGACTGTGTTTGTAGTATAAGTGCATGACTGTGTTTGTAGTATAAGTGCATGACTGTGTTTGTAGTATAAGTGCATGACTGTGTTTGTAGTATAAGTGCATGACTGTGTTTTTGTTTGAGTGAGTGGTTGTAAGATATACAAGTAATAGTTGGAGGACCCCACAGTAAATGAGTATAGTAAATGTATGTGTACATACAGTAAAGGACAAATTAATACATGGAGGCTCCTTGTGTCAAGGGTGGTACCCTCAGTATTGAAAGGTAAGAAGTATGAGAGATGTTTTTATTCTGTGAATATATGAATGCCTGAGAGAAAGAAAAGAAAAAGTTAAAAATAGAGTTAAAACAAGTTCATGAGCCCACCGCATGATTGGGGAGTAGACTATACAACAAGTTCATGAGAGCATGATTGGGACGTAGACTATATACTGTTAAAACCAATTCATGAGCCTGCCGCATGAAGGGACGTAGAGGTATGCATTGTTAAAATAAATTCATGAGCCCAAATGCACACTGGGACTTAACAGTGTGATTGTATAAAAGTACCCTCGGAGGGTCCGAAAGAGTTGTCAGTTCTGGACACAGTACCTGTCCACCCCGTTATCCTGACTGCAGTGTAAGGTAAGCCTAACATTTTTATTATTACTTATTTATAAAATAAGAAAATGGGAGCAAAGATAAGCAAGCAAGATCAAATCCCTGAAAAAGGAACACCTGCATATTTTATGTATTTTAACTATGGGAAGGAAAGTTGTAAATATTTGCATGACTGGTTTCAGGTTACTAAGAATTGTGCTGGTGGGGTATTTCCATTAAATGGAACTTGTAAGACTAAATTGCTGACATTGAAAGGTATTTTGGAAGAAAAGAAAAGCAAAGTAAGTGGGAAACAAATAACAGCATTTTATTCCTGGTACAGTGAAGCACTTGAAAGGGAAAAGGATTCGGCATTAAGAGGGTTGCAGGATGTTAATAAGAAATTGTTGCAACAAGTAAAAGAGGTTAAAAAAGCAGTGCAGACCAGAAAAAAGGGATCCTTTTATCCTGTCTTAGCAGGTTTGGAACAAACTGAGGATGGCCAAAACCAAAAACTTCTGAACAGGATGATAATCTTCCAGTACCTACTGCACCCCCACCCCCATATGCACCAGTACGGGTACCTCCTGTACACGACTCTGTTGTTTCTCAGACCCCCTTCCTTTCGGACTACTGTCCATTGGACACCCAGTTCACGTGATACTGGTATATCTCAGACTGGTTCCCCTGTTCAGTCATTTTCTGAACAGTCATTTGCAGTCGACGGGGGTTCTTCTTCCTACCCTTCTCAGATGGCTTCTACTTCCCCAACAGGGGCATTAGTATTTGACATTCCTGTATCTCACCATACATGCTCACATGACGGGGTACAACAAGAGATTACAACCTCTGGAGGGGATCTGTTGGCACCTCTCAGGGAAATTTTGGGGGTTAACAATAGGGAACTTGTTCATTGTCCTTGGACCCCTGCTGATTTGCATACTGTGTCTAAAAATTGTCCAAATATTAGAGATGAGCCATTAAAATCAAAAGAAGAATTAAAAACTATATAAGATGTTACAATCCTACTCTGACAGATTTAAATCAACTGCTGAGGGTAGTTACTTCAGCTGAAATAAGAAAGCAGTTACTGGAAAAGGCTGAAGTAACAGATTTCACTCATAGGGAGTGTATTAACAGATAAACGAATAGCATTGTTAAGCAATATTGCAGATGTGTGTCAAGTTAGGACAGATTGGTCTAAAATACAGACATGTAAACAAAATAAAGGGGAAGCCACTGCAGACTATTTGAGTCGCCTTAAAAACAGTATTTGCTAGACATTCAGGAATACCATACCCAAAAGAACAAGCTAAGCCAGCTATCGCAGCAGCCTTTGTGCAGGGCCTGCAAGCCCTCTTGCACAAAATTAAATAAAGCAAGTGCTCATAGACTGGCAAGGAAAGGACTTAAGAGTCTTTATTAAGTGCTGCAAATCACTGAACAGAATGTCAGGAAAAATGAAGGAAAGATACTGAGGATAAGCTGTTAACTTTACAAATTAGGCAACTGGAAAACCCAAGGAGTCTAGGTAGAAGCAGGGGGAAGGGGTAGAGGAATTGCTAGAGGATTTAGCAAAAGTACTGGTTGAGGGGAACAAGATGCAGCTGGTTGGCAATGAGTTGGCATTGCCCCTCCAGCTTCATCTAATACATCTTGCTTTAATTGTGGAAAAGCAGGACATTGGAGAGGGGTGTGCCCACACAGGCATATGCAAAGAATCCAAGATACTTGGACTGTGGCGCAACCAAATTATAATAATGCGGGTTTTCTTCCACCACCTCTTCAGATTGGAAGGAGTCAGTAAGCTCCATACAGACTAGATCAATAAAGTAAAACAGAAGTGAATCTTAACCCTGTACTGCCAGTAGATCAAAATGAGCCCTATGTTAAGATGAAAATAAATTCAAAGAAAACTCCATTTCTGGTGGGCACTGGAACTACTAGGTGAGTGCTAAAAATTACTTCAGATAGTCAAATACCAGTATCAGAGCATAAAGTAAAGGCAGTTGGAGTAACAAATACTATGGTTACGTATCCTGTTTCAGAACCCATCCCCATTTCTTTAGGTCCGATTAAAGAAAAACATTTGTTTCTTTTGAGTACTACTGCACAAGTAAACCTACTAGGAAGAGATTTGTTATGTAAGCTGGGTTGTACTATTTACTGTACCCCAGAAGGGATGTATCTAAATTTTCCAGCAGAATCAGAGGGGGAAGTATTGGCAGTTTTAGCAAAAGCTGAGGAACAGCCTGCTGGAAGCATACAGGCAGATAAAGAGTTACTACAGCAGGTACCTGCCAACTTGTGGGCTAAGTATGCAAATAAAGTAGGTATACTGAAATCAGCAGAACCAGTAAAAATAAAATTAAATCCATCAAAACCACTCCCCAGAGTTCCACAATATCCACTAAAGCCGGAAGCAGAGCAGGGAATCAAACCTGTAATTCAGTCTCTAATACAGCAAGGAATAATAATACCAGCTAAAAGCCCTTATAATACTCCTATTTTTCAGCTAAAAGCCCTTATAATACTCCTATTTTTCCAGTGAAAAAAGCCAGAAAAGGATATTTATAGATTTGTACAAGACTTAAGGACTGTAAATAATGCAGTACTACCTACTTTCCCTGTTGTTCCAAATCAAGCAACAATACGGAGTTGAATACCACCTACAGCTAGTTACTTTTCTGTGATAGATTTATGTTCAGCATTCTTATCTATAGCTTTTCACCCTGACAGTCAGTTTCAGTTTGCTTTTACTTATCAGGGATAGCAATATACATGGACACGTTTGCCACAAGGATATACTGAATCTCCTTCATTATTTTCTCAAATTAAAAAAAAAAAGATTTGGAGAATGTGACATCTCCGGGTGGGTCTGTGTTAGTACAATATGTAGATGATTTACTAATAGCATCAGACTCCTTTCAGCAATGTCAGCAGGATACCTTGCATCTTCTAACTATCCTTGCAGAAAAGGGACACAAAGTATCTAGAGAAAAACTACAACTGTGGTCATCTCAGGTACGTTATCTTGGTCATTTGATATCCCAGGGTAGCAGGCAAGTGTTATCTCGTATTGATGCAATATCTAAGGTCCCACGTCCCGACTACTCAGAGGCAGCTTAGGTCTTTCCTAGGTATAACAGAATACTGTAGACAGTGGATCCCTAACTATGCAGAAATTGCTAAACCTTTGACAAATCTTTTAAAGCAGAATACACCAGAGCCTCTCCTTTGGAATAGTGAAGAGAAAAATTAATTTCAAAACTTGAAGCAAGCTTTAGCTACTGCCTCACCTTTAGGGTTACCAGACTATGGTAAGACTTTTATTTTATTCTGTCATGAAAGAAATGGATTTGCTCAAGGAGTACCTGCACAGAAACATGGGGACAGCTATTGTCCATTAGCTTATTACAGCACAGCACTTGATTCTGTTGCAAAAGGCTTTCCAACCTTTTTAAGGGCAGTTGCTGCTGCTGACATTCTAGTTAATCTGGCTTAATCGTTGGTGCTTGGGCATGATCTCACAGTAGCTGTCCCTCATTCTGTATCATCTCTTTTGCTTAAAATAAAAACTCAACCACTCTCAACTGCATGTCTAACTAGATATGAACTTACACTTCTTTCTGATCCATCTATTTCTCTGATCCGCTTTCCTGTTCTAAATCTTGCATCTCTGTTGCTTACTGCTGAGGATGGTGAAGAGCATGATTGTGTTTGTGTAATTAACTATTTGCTTTCTCCTTGGGAGGACTTAAAGGACACTCCTATACCCAATGCTAACATGCATCTGTTTGTGGATGGCTCCTGTAGAAGAGATCAAACAGGAAAGTTGATCTCGGGAATAGCAGTCTGCACCTAAGAAACAATATTGTTGCAACAAAGATTAGAGGGTGTTCACTCTGCTCAAATAGCTGAGCTAGTGGCTTTGCAAAAAGCCTGTGAGTTAGCCAAAGACAAGGTGACCAATATTTTTACAGACAGCCATTATGCTTTCAGGGTGGTACTTGATTTTGGGCAGCTTTGGAGAGAGAGAGAGAGAGGGGTTTTTGACCTCTTTGAGGAAATCAAATTAAAAATTCAGGGTACGTAAAATCATTTTTAGATGTACTTTTGTTACCTATAAAGCTGTCTGTAATTAAATGTTGTGCCCATCAAAAGGGCATAGATGCTGTAACAAAGGGAAATAATTTGGCAGACCAAGCTGCTAAACAAGCAGTAGATGATTGTTGTAAAGATCTGTGCATGTAACTATGACAAACTCCAACAGTAATAATGTTTGATTTTAAAAAGTTGTCAGCCTTTCAAGCTGAAGCATTACAGGGAGAAGTTCTGAGGTGGCTCAAGGATGGATGTAGAAAATCCTCTGGCATATGGCGACATCCGGACAGCCGACTGGTGGCGCCTGCCTCTTTGCTACCTTACCTGGTAAGGGCATATCATCTACCGGCCCATGCAGATAAGACAGCTTTATGTAATCAAATTACCCGAAGTTGGTATGCCCCTCATGTCTCCTCTTTGATACTACTACTTCAGTATGTACAAAATTGTAGTATTTGCTTGGAATATAACATAAGCAAACATGCCAACACCAAATCTGCATGTTTACCTCCACCCTGGGGACCTTTTGTTATTATACAGCTGGATTTCATCTAGATGCCTAAGACTAATAATTTACAATTTATTGTGGTGGTAGTGTGTATGTTCTCAGCATGGGTGGAAGCTTACCCATGTCGCAAAGCTGATGCAGTCACGGTTATTAAAAAAGTATCTGATTATATACCGAGATTCAGTATACCCAGCATTGTTAACCATGACCAGAAAACTAATTTTAATAATAATCTGTTTAAAGAGTTATGTAAAGCTTTTAATACTAAGTTGAGTCTTCACTGTCCCAACCATCCCCAGTCATTTGGATTAGTGGAAAGAGTAAACAGGACCCTTAAAAATAAAATTTAGAAGATTTGTGCTGAAACCCATTTAAAGTGGCCCAAAGTCCTTCCCTTAGCATTAATGAGTATGAGGGCCTCACTGAATGCCTCCAGAAAATTGAGTACATAAAAAATATTAATGGGGAGACCCATGACCCTCCCAGCTACCCCTCCAGTGGGAAATGCTGATTTAAATTTGTCAGATGATGCTATGATTTCTTATTGTAGAAGACTCCTCAAAGTTTTGTAGTGGTATCATCGAACAGTAAGAGCAGTGTTACCAAAGCCTTCTGACCAGCCCTGTCATCAACTACAACCGGGTGACTGGGTCTATGTGAAAGTTTTTAGAGGAAAAACTGCCTCAGCCCGAGGTGGAAGGGACCTTTCCAGGTCCTCTTAACGACTTTGACTGCAGTTCGCTGCGCAGGACTACCATTGTGGAGCCATTCATCTCATTGCAAGAAGACCTGTCATGTGGGGACCCCAGACGAATTATCACAGGCAACAGAGGGAAATCGAGGTATGACAGATAATCTGCCCAGTGAGAAGGACAGCTTCAGTAGCAGTCCATGATGAATCCAGTGACAACAGGTACTTTTGCTTTGTTTCTGCTGCTATTCCCCTTCTATAAACTGGTCAAGAGAAAACAGTTTCTTGCTGGTCCTTCAGCAATATGATAAGGATCTAAACAAAACAAACTGCTGGATATGTTCGCATATACCTCATCATTCTAAGGCAGGGATTCCTATGGTTCCCATCCCTGCATCACAGGTGTCATTTGAAAAGGACCTTAATGACATCAGCTTAACCTGGTGTAATGTAACTGATTTTTCAAAGGTTGTGTCTCTTCAGCTTGCAACCACACGTCATGGAGATACATGTTATGCCAGAAATGGGACTGTACCCGTAGGAAAAAGTAAATGTAATGACACCAGGCATGAAAGTGTTGAAAGTGTGTTAGACTCTTTGCACTTAAAAAGCTATGACTGGGGACGTGGCATGGGCATAAGTGACTGTTACAATATCTGTGGTGATCGTGGTTACCCATGGTTACCTACATACTGGTCTGGATGTTGCTTTGTAAGGCTTATATCACTCCTGCTATTCAACATTTTGAACACCCGCCAACAGGTAGACTGAGAAATAAGCGAGCAATCCACTGGACAGAGCAAGTACTTTCAATTTTTAATCCTGGGTATGGAGTGCAAAGGACACTGCTTGAAATCACCATGCTTGCTCAAATTCTGCAGGAGGTGGCCAACAAAACTTCACATCACATCAGGATGGCAAATCGAGAAATGACTGAAATGCGAACTGTGGTGTTACAGAATCGAATGGCACTTGATATAATGCTTGCTGCAAAAGGGTGGTTATGTGCCCTCATAGGGAATCATTGCTGTTCATATATTAGTGACTATCATGATGAACAGGAAAAACTGGCAAATTTCATGGAACAAAGGGCCAAAGAGTTGGACAGCACATCCAAAAATTGGACACTTTTTGGATGGTTGTGCAGTATTTTTGGTGACCTGGGAACCAGCATAATCCAGGGTATTGTCATTGTACTTTTTACTATATTTGTGATCATTTAGGTATTTTCTATTCTAAAGGCAGTAATTACAAGATGTTTAACCTTACCTGCACATGAAATGCCACTACATGCACAAATCAATGACAGTTCTATTTTGACAGAAATTGATGATGAATATTATGATGCTGAGGCATATTTTATCAAGTTAAGATAAATAAAAATATAATTATATGTATGGTATGACACTGATAGTGTCAACTTTTATGGGACAAGACCAGCTTATTAAAAATGTATATTAATTTCAGTTTATTAATGATGCTATAATATGATTGTTGAAAAAAAGCGAATATAATTTGCATGCAGGGCTAGGACAAAATACAGCTTCATAAGCTACAGTATTAATGTTCTTTTCAAACTGCATTTTTTTAGTATGTAATACGAAAGAACAAGTACGTGTTGCATAATGTGAGGCATGTAGTTATTACAAAAAGGAATTTGTTAGCCTGACTCCTCCAGGCTAGGAGTGCGTCGTTGCTAGGGCAGGTTTGACACATCCAAGGTCAGAAACAAAGACCCCTTGGAAGCAGGTGAATCGTATAGGAAGGTGTTCATGTGAAGTCTGAGGTGAAAATAACGAGGGATGAGGACATTTGCAAAGTTTTCTATAGGACACGGTGATTATAACGTATTGAAATTGCATGAGCAATTTGATAAGAAAATGTATAAAATTACGTTTTTTGTATGTAAAGTGAGAATGCTTCATCAAGGGCAATGAAGACTGACTCCCAGTGCTGTAAAAATACAATTTCTATTTGCACATGCTAGTTTATTTATGACTGTAACACTTGTCTGCCCTTGAAACTCACATTCATTGAAACACCATTGAAACCCACACCACATACAAAGAAAATGCATCTGGCCAGTGGTGGATAAAGATTACCTTTAAGCTGTTTTCAAATCATAGACGCCTTGCACATAAACCAAGAAACATACATGTGTTCTTTGATGCACCTTCATGACTTTATTAAATTATATTCATTGTATAATACAGGACACTTGTTAGACTTGGAACAGATTTTAAATTTATTGTTTGAACATTTTTTCAGTAGGCAATGAAACAAAATGCATAAACCAGTAATGACAAAACTGCCCAATTCAGAACATTTCAATCATAAAAGTCTACTTACACATGCATGTGTGTGTGTGTGTGTGTGTGTGTGTGTGTGTGTGTGTGTTATCCTAGGAATGGACACTGATAAGGAGCTATGACAAATTTATCAGTCACACAGTGAAGATATTTTTTGTTTATCTCCATTGTGTGCATACCATCAATTATTTATCATCACTCCATATATACCATCAACCATGTCTCAGCACTCTAATCATGTAAATAGTCACTACAGCTGAGCCCCATTAAGTTTAACTGAAAAAAAAAAAAGAAATTTCGCATACTGAATACATAAAAATATAGTCAGGCCCGCAAAAATAATTACAGTGGCATAACCTGTAATAATAAAATGTAATGTTAACACAATTAAAACAAAAAATTAAAGTAACAAACAAAGAAAATAAGTACTGCAGTCAGCCAATTAGAAAATTACATTACAGTGAGATTAATTCTACAAAACTACCCGACACTACAAAAATATTAAAACTTAACACAGAACTAAAGTAGAAAACTGCCCACGAGACAATGCACTCACAAAACGTTTTGTATTGTTTTCAAAGCTCTGTTCAAAACACAGTTTGCACATTTACGACATCCCATTGAGAGGGACAAGAAGCAGTAATGCAGACTAGAGAAGTACAGGGAACATTTTATTTTTATTTAACATTTGTTGACCGGGAAAGTCTGACTAGGTTCCACAGAGCCTATTTTCAGCGAAGGCCCAGGGAGAAATGTTCCAGACGCATGTCTTTAGAAGAACATGAATAAAATGGAATGGGTGGGTTCTGCTTGAATAGTAGATAGGTTTTGAAAATTGTGGCTCTACCTTTCACCATGAAACTTATTCTGTAAAACCTCTACTAAAAAGTTATTTTATTTGCCTCATGACACACACATATACACACACACACACCCTCAGGCAGCTCTTACCTTCATAGGTAGTAGTGTCTTCTAACATCCTCCATTCCTCTGTGAACGACAACCTCTGCTTTCATTCCTTCAGCAGCTCATTTTTATGTAGGCAGCATAGATGTCCAGCCTCGCATCACAGTTGTTCCCACCAGCCAGAAATAGATTCACGTTGAACCCTTGAGCTCAATTCCGACAGGCTGGCAGGACATTTCACGGAGCTGACGTCATCGCGCACATCATGACATCAGCTCAAAAGCTGGGAAGTAACATTTTCAAAATAAAGTGCCAGGAAATTCAGAAATGAAGGGGTGCCACTCTGGAATCGTGGCACCCTATTATTTGGACTCCAAAACTCTGTAAAAAAACGAGTAATTTGGGATGGTTGGGAGGTATTGTTCCCCATCTTTTTGATATGAAAGAGATGTAATCATTTGCTTAACACACTCTGGTAAACTTTCTTTTTGGTGGGGGGGGGGGTGGAGTATGACAGTTTTCTATGTCTTGGCTGTTCTTCGCAATTGCATAGATTCTAAGACTGTTTCCTCATAGTTTCCACTCTACATGTAGGGACACATTTATACCTCTACTAGTCACATTACTACTACTTAACTATTGTTTAAGATACAATGCTTTTGGGTTTTGGTGAGAAGGTTTGCATGTCCTCTCCTGTCACATTCTTGAGGAAGAATTAGTTTTAGTAAGACCAAGATGTCTGCACACTGAGCAGTAGATTGTTTTCACACTGGCAGAGTTCTGATCAGCCGGCAAAACCTATTCATATGGGTAAAATTCAGTTACTGGTTAGTTTACTATATTGCTTTTGATGTCTGCAAAGAAGAAATCTGGAGAAGGTAAGAGAAAATCAACTAGAAATGAAGAAAAGGCACTGGTGGGGAAGAGACTTGCAACTGTTCAGCAAGTAGGACCTCAGTTTTAGCTTTTGCATTCAGAGGTGCTAGTGAGACACTGGTTGACTTTATACAGCCAAATGACAAAAGGTTGGAAAGAAAAGAAGAAGCATTAAGTAGCTGTTCAGATGAGCTGATAAAACTCCAGAAATCAGAAACTGAAATAAAGAAAAAAATCTGCTAAATGTGAAGATTGTCAAGAAGAACTGTTTCAAAAAACAGTCAAAGTAAAAAATGGAGCATGCAGCGTATGAGATTTTCTGCTGCACCAGAGAAGCTGGAATGGACAGGTTGTTTTAATTTCATCAAAGTACAAATAAGCAACTGGCCTGGTATTGTACAACAGTATTTGTTAATTGAAAAGCACACCATGTGTATGCCCCAAATTTGACTGTGAGGAAAAAGCCAAGACCTGTAGTAGTAAAGATGTAGTCATATCAGTAGAAGGAATTGCACCTAATAAGTTGTGGCAGAAGGGTAAATTGTTATCAACTGCGGATGCCAGTGTTTGTGGAAAATGTCTCTTCAATGTACACCAGGCAGAAGAAAAGCAAGTTTATCCCTGCAACTAGGGTATGTTGAGAGGCAGGTGTGAGATTCAAGTTGTTATATCCAGCCATCTTCAAAATATTTTAAGGGGCAGAGACATTTTTGGATGCAGAACAGGTAAAGGAGGAAATTAAAAAACAAAGTTTTACCTACCAAACGTGAGACAACATAGCAAAGGGGATTCTGCTTCTCATTCCAATGGTACAGCCTATAGACACAATGTTCCAGTAAAATCTTTTCCAGTGTTCAAAAGGAAAATGATTGAGCGAGGCAAAAAAGACCATGGGCTGACTAGAAAAGATTAGGACTGCCTTGGACTTGAACCAGTGTTGGATGTTTGAGATGATGAAGAGCAAAAAGAATGTGAAGGGAAATAAATGGAAGTATTGTAGTGGTAGTACTATACATTGAGTTTGGATATGAGAACTGTGGTTCTACAAGAAGTGGAAAAAAGACAAAGTTTATAGACCGTCTTAAAATGGTGGGAGGACTCTAAAGCATAATTCCTACTTTATTATTAATGTTTAGAAGGACAATGAAGAGACTGAAGATCTATCTGTAAGTTAAGCAAAATGTTTTTTGTCCCTTAGTTGTTGTTGTGTCTTTCGGCTTTTCCCGGTTATGGGTCGCTACAGCGGAACTCTGGTCCGCTAATGATTGGTAGTTGATTTTTACGTGCTGAGTTACCAGCCCTGATGCACAACCTTCAACGAAGGTACGCCCATTCATGCATGTCTCCACGCAGAAGACGCTCTAGCTGAGAATCGAACCGGACAGCATCTTACTGTGAGGCGACAACGCTACTGCAGCTTTGTCTGTAAGTCAAATGCAGGCTGCACTCTAAAACAGTTTTATAAAGTGTGCAGAAGTACTTTAAATGTGAGGTGAGGGGAGTCATTATCAATTACTGCTGTTTTATTTATTTTTTGTTTTCCAGAGTAGTGGACGTATCTCCATGAACTTTGGATTCAGCCCTGGATCAGTGTCTAGCTCAGACCCCACAGTTAGGCAATAGGGGCTGAGGGAATCAAACCTTACACCACTGGACTACAGGAAACAGCTCACTGGAATCTCCTTAAAGTTTGTAAGCCAACTGCCAGACTACTAATGCCACTGTTAATGCCAGTGATGTTAATGAAACTACTTTTTTCAGCTGTAATATATCTAGGGTTTATACTGCAACAAGGTGAAGGTTAGATGTAAGCAGTATAATGCTGTAGGGCTGCTAAGGGGAAGAGACTGAAATGAACTAATCGTATTGTGTGTATTAAATTATGGTGGTTCCCATGGTGTTATGCATACAGGTAGACGTGTACACTAAAATCATGCAAAATGGCAGCTCTTGTCAAATGCTGGAAAACTGTCATGCAATTATAAAACCTTTTAGCAGGTCTTTATCTGCAGTGTTCCACAGCTGAATGTAAATGGACTACTTGAATCAGGAAAAGACTGAACCATGAACTCTGACACATCTGTATTAGAAACACTAAAATTAGTGCATGACTGAGAAGTGGCAAACAGTTCAGTGAAAATAAATGTAGTCTGATAACATTGAAGGGAATACAAGAAGATAAATTCCCAGTAGCATCAGTTATTTCAGTACACATCACAGCAGTCGAAATCTAGGTCTATTCGTGTAACTCTCTTAGATGTAGCTTGAATGGAATTTCACGCATCCTGACAGTTGCAGAGTTCCTGCATGGACAGCTTTCGCCCGAGCTGAAATTCTGAGACTGCAGTTTTCCAACCTGTAAACAAATGTACATGTTTTAAAAACTGTAAAAGTTACAAAAAAAAAACAGTTAAAATATATAAAGTATTTAGCAGACACTCCTCTTCTTCATGGTGATACCTCAGCCTGACATGATTGTAATTTTATACTTGGCAAATAATGCAATAATAAGTGTAGTTAATTATTATAATTATACAAGCCAGTATTAATATTTCTATAACTATAGCAGATAGACCCCCAAATTTGTGTTAATTTTGTTTCTGCTGCTCTGGTCTTCATTTTTCTACAAAGCAGTTTTGTAGGTGTCACTCTATTGTTGAGATATTTTATAAATGGTGTGTGTATTTTCATATTTAATGGGTAAATAAATATAACTATTTGACAAGCGCTGCTGGTTGGACACTAACTCTAAGTGCAAAGCTTTTACAGCATTGTGCATACTTTCATTTGATACCATAGAGTACCATATAAACACCTTCTGGGTCAGTTTATTAATGTAGAAATGAACATACTGCATATGCATAATTCTGGAAAATAACATAGCTTTTCTCGAATACACACCCATTTATTCAGACAGGTTCTCAAGTTAACAGTGCAGATATGTTACAGACTGTCCCTGATTATGCACAAGGTCTGGATTTGTCCCTGATTCTAGAGCTGAGGCTGAGAAAGGATGTTGTACTTCAGTAACAGAATTAGTATACTTAAAACAGGAATGTTCTAGTCATTGTATTACTATGTTCCATTATATAAGGGGTAGTACAGTATTTCAGTAAAGTAATGCTACTTGTCTTCAAAATTAGGACAAATTCACCTTAGACATAACTGGCATAGCAATCCTAGAGAAGGCAGGTAGTGTAGGGTGAAAACTAGTAAGTCTTCCTATGATTTTCTTTCACCATTACACACTTGCATTTTCTAATACCGTGCAAAGAAATTGTCATGGTTTTAGAGTATAGCATATACACATCCGAACAATGGTAGCATTTGTTTAGAATAAAATAAACTGAAGGGATGCACAGATGGCTCAAGTGGTAGAGTTTGCTCAGAGCACAATAAAAAAAGCATGCACAGAAGGTAACACACTTCATAGGTTCATAGGTGTGTACTAGGCTAATGAACCTGGGGCCTTTACAAGCCTAGCCATTGGATTACCCTGGCATAGTGCCACACAATCTTAGTTCCCAGTGCCTCTGTCAAGTAGAGACACTGGAGTTATCCCAGGGGTGAATTTTCTGTTTCCCATCCACTCCTCAAGATTTGTCTTGAAGAGGGTCAGCGAGGTGCTCTGCTTGACATGTATGGGAAGTCTGTTCCATAGCGTGAGCAGTTTCTGGGTTACGAACCTATCCCTCCAGCATGTTCTGTTAATTGTGGTAATGAGATTGAGGTCTCTGGAGCGTGGGATTGGGATTTCTTTAGATGTAGCATTTCTAACAGAGCTGGTCAGACATGGCTTTGTAAGTCAAGCAGAGATTGCCTCTAAGTAGGTGATATGAGACAGAATAGTGGAGTTTTTTGAATCTGTCCATATAGGACAAGTGTTTAAGGCCCAGGATCCTCTTTGTGAGGCCTCTCCTGTTGTTGCAGCTGTCTAGTGAGGTACATGCCAAATGGGGCATTGTACTCGGACTGGCCTAATGAGGGAAGAGTAGAGGAAGACAATGACCTCTTTCTTCCTGGATGCAAAACCCGTAGTGATGAGATGTGCCACATAGAAGGACATTCTGACCACGGTGGCAATGTGGTGATCAAAAGAGAGGTTTGCTGTCAGCCTGTGTTCCCAGATCTCTTATAACGCCTTCGGTGTTCAGTGGACTACCCTCAATGCGATAATGCATGGAACCGGGTTTTTCCCAAAGGGGATGACGACACATTTTTTGGCATTGAGCTTAGGCCATGGTTCTCACCCTTGTTCATAAACTTATTAACCATTCCCATAACATCCCTTCCCTTCAAACCCTTCTCCAACCCTATCACTCCACTAGGCCCCTAAGATCAAGCAACAAAAATCAACTCACTGTTATCAAACCCAAAAACTCAGCAGGAGAAGCCATATTTTCATGTACCATATCTAAACTTTGGAACAATCTTCCACCCTATATAACTATATAACTACTCTACCTTCCAGCAGCCTTTTCAAGACTGCACTCAAATTCCACTTAAATTTGCACTGGCTTTGTCCTTGTTCTAATCCAGACTAACACCCCCCTCACCCCCCACCCTAGACTCTTAACTCAACTATACTACCGCCACTACTAACCACAGTCAGAATTAGCTAGTTGTCTTTACATACTTTAAAATCTTGTCTGACAACTTTGTTACTAATGTTATAAATGACAAAATCTTAACTTGCAACATTTACTGTATATACTGTTGATAATCAGTATCTTGTTATTGTATTAAAGCCAACAACCTGTAATGTTGCTTACTATTGCTGCAACTTTGTAGCTCTAGTTATCATTTACATTATGTGGAGCTTTTCTCCCCAGGCATCTGCTGAAAAAGGACCTGTGTCCAGTCGGAATTTCCTGGTAAACAAATGTAAATAAAATAAATAAATAAATGGTTCTGACACCAGTCGTTGGTCACAGTGAGGTCATTCTGTAGGATGTTAACATCACTTGGGGAGTTAATAATAGCTCCCAACTTGCAGTCGTCTGCGAACTTTGTCAGCCAGAGTCCCTTCATGTTGGCCTGGACTTCAGAGAAGTAGATACCAAACAGGAGAGGACCCAGGACCGAACCCTGTGGAACTCCACTCTTGACTAATCGGCAGTCTGACTTAAATAAATACAACTTCAAACAACACACCATATGTTAAGTTGTCAATCTCGCCTTCATTCTTGCTTGATGGGTTCGGAGCCGATCCCTCGGCTCCGACTCGGCACTTGCTTTAGCTCGAGAACTCCTTTTACCAGCTCGAGGCAGCCCCATATCCCATGATGCAAGGCAGGAAGTACCCAGATCTCGTTTGCCCGGCTTGGGAGGTCTTCTCTTTACCAGCTCCTGGTAAGTAATTCACTTTGTGACATTTAAGCCCCTTTTACTTAAAACTTTTTATATTTGATAGTTTAACTTTAAACTTAATTTTTCTGACAGAAATCCCTGTCTCTTTTAAATTTTTAGTCAGTTAATTTCCTTTCCCATCCCCCCTGTTAGGGTGTGTGTGTTGGTTTAATTTACTATATCCCCTTTGGGATTAATTTAATTTAATTGGACTGGTGTGTGTGTGTTTTGGCACCATGTCTAAAGAGAGGGTTTCAGGTTTTAAGAAGTGTGACTGCTGTCAGAAGATGTCTCTGACAGACGGTCACACTTCTTGCCTGTACTGTTTAGGCCCTCTTCACCTGCAGGACTCCTGTGCTATTTGTCATTCCTTCAGCCAGAGAGTCCTGGAGAGAAGGAATAAGTTGATTCTGAGGGTCTTCTGCCGGAGGGCTCTCCGCCAAGGCCCCACAAAATCAACAAATCTGCCAAGACCCAGGCTTCTGTTTCTAAGCCTGTGGCCTCCGACTTAGAGTCGAGATCGGCTGGAGCCGATTCTGGATCTACTAAGCCGATGGCTATCGGTGCCGATCTGCTGACCACTGTGGGTCGGTTCCGACCGCCCGACACCCACGCACGGCATCGTGTCGGCCCGATCGCTCCGACACCCATGTGGCAGGCATCGTGTCGGCCCGATCGGCTCGACACCGTTATTTGGTGGCTGTATCGGCTGGAGCCGATACATCGGCGCTCTGCCGGCTCCGGAAATCGGTGCCGACAGGATCAATAATATCGGCTCCGATGACCCATTCCAGGAAGAGGTCGAGGTCTCCTTCCTTGGAGCCGATACTTCTCCGGCCTCCCCTCTTCTATCGAGAGGAGCCATCGGAGCCGATCTTCAAGGTCATCCAGGTTGTCAGACCATGACCTAGAGAGTGGTCAGTAGATTGCTCAAGTCACAGGTACTGGCCCAAATGCTACACAGTCCGTCTCAGCAGACGACTGTTGGTCCACACCCGTTACAGTTCCTCCTTCAACTCTACCCCAGAGTTTGGAGTTGGAGTCTTCGGGCAGGGTTACTGCTACGGCTGGAGGACGGATACCCCTTCTGTTCCTTCAGCCCCTACTCTTATCTCCTCTTCCTTAGAGGGATTCGTGGTCGGGCTTCCATGGTCTCCTCCGAGGGTGAGTGGCATCGGACCCTTGTCCGAACCCGCTCTTCCTTGGAGCCTCGGCCTTGGTGAGCTCGGCTCCATCTGCCTCGAGACTTCCCTCGGTGGCCCCTGGAGTTCCTAGCTCGAGCGGGGTCTCGGACCTGCCTGGGAGGGAGCATTCGAGGTGATGAAGAGTGTACTGGCCACTGGTATCAGTCAGCAGTCTTCCCGTAGCTCCTCCCTCTATTGTACCTGTTGACATCTCTGCCACTTCTCTTGCTACAGGACCCAGAGATCCTCCGCCTCAGGTTTCCCCATTGGGAATTTCCCCTTCCGAGGATTCTCCTGATGTTTGGAGATCCTCCTAGGAAGAGGACTTGTAAGGAAGCATGTAGACTCCCTGAGTCTGTCACTATACTGACTTTGATGAGTCAGAGGAGATCCCTCTGAGGATGTCTCCTTTTCAGACATCCTAGAACTTCTGAAACAGAGGGGAAACTGGCCTCCAACAATCCCTCTGAGGATGAGTCAGTATACCTAGAGGCGTTTGGATCTCGGCCCTCCACCTCCTGGGTGTCTCCGCCTCCCCCTTATGCAGGTTATAGCACGAGTGGACAGCTCCTGACTCTGTAGAGCCAGTCCCTAGGAGGCCTTCTAAATTTATAACTGCCCCTAGTGACAAACAATTCCTTACAAAGGGTGTCCCGCTGATGCCATGGTGGTGGCTGCGGCCACCAAAAGGAACTTGCAGATCCTTCCGTGCCCGTCCATCCTCCTAATAAGGACTCTAGGACCATGGATAGGTACGGCAAGCGGATGTTTTCCTCAGCGACCTTTGCTATGTTCGCTGAATTATCTTTGTCACTTCACCAGACTCCAGAGAGATATCCTGAAGGAGCTGGGAGAAGTAGTTCAGGATCCTACAGCTGCAGGGGCCCAAGAAAGATTGCTTCTCAGCTAGGAACCCTCAATTCCATTGCTAACTCCTCCATGCGGCTAATATCTTATGCTGCTGATGGAGCGAGTAGAGCCAGGCACAGGTGTGGCTCTTAGACGCCAAGCCTGGATGCGGCTATGTGATTTTTGGATCCCTTTGGCGTCCTTCACAAATTCTCCTTTGATGGGTCAGCTTTGTTTGGCCCTCAGGTGAAGGAAACCTTGACCAGGTGTGAGCAGGACGGCAAGACTCTTTCTGCTGTTGGAGTCCGTTTTTCCACCCTTCTAGGCCTTATCCCAAAGGACAGAAGGGTGGGAAGATGTGGTTCCAAATCCCAAGGAGTCACGTGGTCAGTTTACCCCTAGAGGCAGAGGGGTAACAACAACAGACGCCTAGAGGCAGAGGGGTCCAAGAACCAGGGCAACAGGGAGTCTCTTCCTGAAAAGCCTTTTCAGCATCCCTGAGGTGTTGCCCGCTGTCCCTCCTTGGAGGCAGTCGGGGAAGATTATCACTGTACCCAGAAGCCTGGCATTCCCTCACTCAAGACAGATGGGTACAGTCGATCATATCCAAGGGTTACATAATTCCTTCGAGGAAAGTCCCTTCCCCAAGTTCCTTCCAGATGTACCACCCGGTCTAAGGGACATTGCAGAGTTAGAGATCGCAAAACTACTGCAAAAAGAGCCATTCAGCCAGTCACAATAGACCATTCAGAGCCCGGAATCTACTCAAGGTTCTTTTGGTCCCCAAAAGACGGGAGACTGGAGACCAATATTGGATCTCAGCAGACTCAACAAGTCTGTCAGGAAGACAAGATTCATGGTCACTTCAGTCAATTCTGCCCTTCTTACAGAAGGACAACTGGATGTGCTCAATAGATCTTCAGGATGCTATCACATCAAAATTCACAGACGCCCAGGAGATTTCTCCGCTGGGGTCCAGTCATTTCCAGTTCAGAGCCCTGCCCTTTGGTCTCACTACAGCCCCCAGAGTGTTCACCAAATGCATGGCAGTGGTCACGGCTCACCTGAGACGCCAAGGATTCCAGGTGTTTCCGTTCTCGACGACTGGCTCCTGTCAGCCACCACCAGGCATCAGCTTATACAAGCCAGGGATTACACAATAGACCTTTGTTCTCATTTGGGCATCTCAGTCAACTACTTAAAAGTCATCCTTATCGCCCTGCCAGTCTATTACCTTCAAACTTAAACACTGTTCGGATGTCAGCTACCCTTACAGAACAAAGAGTTTCAGACATTCAGACTCATGTCAGGATCATTCTGGCCAGCAAAAGGTACAGGCCAGAATGGTTCTAAAGGTATTAGGTCTTATGGCTGCGGCCATCACTCTTCTTCCCTGGCTCGATTCTACATGCCTCCTTCAGTGGATGCTGTTCACACAGTGGTCATACCAGCAACTCCCAATGCGCCACCAGATTCTGGTGACACAAACATGCAAAGAACATCTTGCTTGGTGGATCACATCGCCTCAGGTTCACCAAGGCAGGTGCTTTGTACCTCCGTCCCCGATAGCCACTGTCACCACGGATGCCTTCCTGATCGGGTGGGGGTCATTATCAGGGCAGGATGGTTCATGGGACGTGGCAACCGTTCGAGTACCATCTGCACATAAATGTCCTGGAGATGAGAGCAGTGCTTTTAACGTTGCAAGCCCTCAACGACTTTCTTCCCGTAGGGACAATTGCAGTCCACACAGACAACATGTCTGTAGTTTGGTATATCAACAAACAGGGCGGAACCAAGTCCTACCCCTTTGTGTCGAGAAGCTCAGACTATGGCAATGGGCGAACTCCCCTCAACGGTTTCTGGTAGCAACGCATATCCCTGGGAAAACCAACATTATAGCGGACAGATTGAGCAGAGCTATTCTCAGGCCTCACGAGTGGTCTCTCAAGCAATCCATAGCGGAAGAGATTTTTCTGGAATGGGGTCGCCCATGTTGCGATCTTTTGCTACTCCCCAAAACAGCAAATGTCCAGACTTCTTCAGCCTCTTCCCTCTATCAGGCCATCCCCCAGAGACGCCTGACCCAGGATTGGCCCCAGGGACTTCTTTATGCCTTCCTCCATTTCCTCTGATCCCTCAGGTGATCCAGAAAGCTACCGCTTTGAGAGCCAAATTGATTCTCATTGCCCCTTACTGGCCTCGACAAGTTTGGTTCCGTTCCTCCATCGTCACCTTTTGGTGCAGCCGGCATCTGGACCCAGTGCCAGATCTACTGATTCACCAATCCGTCAGCTGCACCGGTCAATCCCTTCTCTCAACCTCACAGCATGGTTGCTCCACTTCCTTCCTTAGCCAGGCTTCCTTTGATCTCTAACCCAGTTAGAGATATTATAGTAGATTCACTAAAATCCTCTACCAGGAGGATTTACACAAGCAAATGGAAACGTTTCTCTTATTGGGCTAAGGCCCAAAATATTGATCCTTTTACTGCCCTGTTCAGGCAGTTCTGGACTTCTTAGCAGAGATTTTCCATGCAGGCTCCTCTTCTTCCACAGTCAGAGTTCAGTTGGCTGCTATTTCTAATTTTCATGTCGGGGTAGCAGATCATAATATTATGTCCCATAGACTCTGCAGGGCCTTTTGAAAGGGATTTTCCTACTAAAGCCTCCAATCAGGAATCCTCCTCCTCAGTGGGATTTAAATTTAGTGCTGACATCCTTGATTCTTCCCCTTTGAGCCAGCTGTTTCTTGTTCCCTGAAATATCTTTCTTGGAAAACTTTATTCCTAGTGGCTATTACATCTGCCAGGAGGGTGTCTGAACTTCATGCTCTTCGTTCGACCCCTATTTGATTTTACAAAGACAGAGTATCTTTGAGAACTAATCCATCTTTTTTACCTAAGGTCGCTTCTAAAACAATCTGAATCAATCCATTGATCTCCTGTATTTTTCCTAACTATTCAGATAGAGCTGAACAAAAGCTACATTATCTTGATGTCCACCGTCAGCTTAGATATTATTTGGACAGAACAAAAAATTTAGGAAATCTGATCAACTTTTTGTTTCCTATGGATAATAAAAAGGCCTTCCTGTTTCTAAAGTGACTTTGTCCAGATGGCTTTCTTGGTCATCACTGAAATTTATGATCAGGGGAAAACAGCTGTGCTCAAAACCTAAAGCACATTCAACTAGGAGTTTAGCTACTTCTACAGCCTTTCAAGCTAGACTACCTTTAGACACTATTTGTGCAGCGGCCACTTGGGCCACTCCTCACACTTTTGTTTCCCATTACAAATTGGACTTGGCCTCCAGGGACAGAGCCAGTTTTGGCTCTACAGTCCTCAAGAGTTTGTTCCATTGAGCCACCCAGGATAGAGGTGCTAGGGACGTCCCATCAAGCAAGAATGAAGGCGAGATTGACAACTTAACATTAAGTTATGTACCTACCATAACGCTCCATGTTAGTTGTCTTCTCTTCTTTCTTTCCCTCCCCTGGCCTGGACAGACCTTGTATAAGAAACTATAATGCTAAAGACCATTTAGACCTGGTCCTTTTTCCATCTGTAAGTTTCTTCTTCCTTTGGGAAGTATTGTTTATGCTTGGTGTTATTGCCCTTTTGTCAACAAACGAGATCTGGGTACTTCCTGCCTTGCATCATGGGATATGGGGCTGCCTCGAGCTGGTAAAAGGAGTTCTCGAGCTAAAAGCCGAGGGATCGGCTCCGAACCCATCAAGCAAGAAAGAAGGCGAGAGAAGACAACTAACATGGAACGTTATGGTAGGTACATAACTTCTTATTCTAGCACATATACCTATTAATAATTAATCAGTCCGTCCCTCTTTATCACACTTCTCCAGCTACCCTTAGAATACAACACAATTAATTAAAGAAAAGGAAAATGTGCAAGTGAATGAAGTACTCCTGCATCATCTACTGCCTAACACAGTCAAAGCTTGTCACCAACACTGAACTCATACAAGATCATGAACTTCTAAGCATAAATACAAAACAGCAATCCTCAACACATCAAAATCTCTCTTTCGTACATGCACACTGGTACAGCAGGAAAAGCAGCAGTCTGTCTTTACATTTAATACTTGATAAAATATCCTTAAAAAGTCTGGGGGTGTAAATATATGCGATAATGATGAATAGAAGCTCTACAATACCCATCCCACACAAGAAATCTGCAGGTTTACTTTACAGATTGTTTCATCTTCCAAATTACAAAAAAAAATAACACCAAAGTTTAAAGTGAAAAAGAGTGCATAAGCTTCAGGTACACTATTCACCAAAATGATCTTCTCTGCAGCAACTTTTATGACCTGAAAGCAAAAATTCTTTCAGAAAGCATAGCATGGGCACCAAATAAAATGAGGCTCATACATAATGGCGAGGCAGACCTAAAGACATTCAACAAAAAAAAACAAAACAAAATAGTGCAACTCAGTGAGAGTCAGCATATATCAAGGCATTGTATCCATATTTTTAAAATGGCATTATATAATTTGTAGATGCTTATGTTATGTGTTTATTGGCAATACATCACAACTGAACATTCTACAGTTCTTGCAGTTTAATGCATCTGTTAAAACACTTTGGTGATTCAGTATCGCTGATACACTCATTTAATTCTGATACTGTAAAGGAACCACCACATGTGAATCAGTTCTGTTAAGCTGCTTTCTATACAGTTTTCATCAGTCCTTCAGCTTGCCTTAGTTTATGGCAAAAACAAAAATGATTGTAAATCTCTGTCTGACCCAGAACAATATGGAAAGTGTACAGATGTAAAGCTGGCACTTCCCATTAAGAATATTACATTTTCTGTCAGTAATTTTAGCTGCTACTTCAAGAACTGGGTAGATGAGTTAAACAAGGCAGCATAATGTTTTCTTGTCAAAATAGGAATACTAAAGACTAACTGTATTCAGTAATTGTATAGGTTAACTAAATCTTCAGCAGCAGAGGACATAAAAATAAGAAGGTCTTGTTTCACATTCCATTTATGCAGAGCAGCTAAAAGCAAATTCATATCTCAGAGCAGTTGGAGACAGACATAGAGGCAGTACATTTTTGGCAAAAAGTAAGAGTAAATGCATAAATACACAGTGCATATCTGTGCAGCCCTGTGAATTTATTATGGCATGCAGCAAAGTAAGTATGAAAACATTATATTGGTCTGTTTGATGACAAAGAGAAAAAAAAAATCCAAAGCAGAGCAGAGAGGTTATAGGGTGGCCACGGTGGTGCAGCGGTTAGCATTGCCGCCTCACAGCAAGAGGTTCTCCGGTTCGATCCTCGGCTGGGGTGCCTTCTGTGTGGAGTTTGCATGTCCTCCCTGTGATCGTGTGGGTTTCCTCCGGGTGCTCCGGTTTCCTCCCACATCCCAAAGTGCACTGCATCTGACATGTGTAAAACAGTGCTTGCAGTGGACACTCTAAATTGGCCCTAGGCGTGCATGTGTGTGCCTTCCGTGGAAGGTTGGGCGCCGGGCTGGCAACTCGACACCATACAACTCCACTGCCAATCATGAGCAGACAGGTGATCTGCTGTGGCGACTCCTAACTGGGAAAAGCCGAAAGAAGCAGCAGCAGAGAGGATACATTTTGCTTGGAAGAGTGATGAAATATGGCAGACAGGAGTTTACAGCATCATCACTGCCAGCCTTAATGAGATCATGACATTACCAACAATGGAGATGTGCTAGTAAATGGCACATTCAGTGGGCAACAAAGATGCATGCTATTGTCAAGTAAACAGTGCAGAAACTTCACAGCAGCAGAAGAATCTGGTGGAAAGATTAATGAGCTGGACAGGCGACTTCTCAGTTAATTGCTTTTTGCTATAGTGAAATCAGATGTGTGACTGACTCACTGTGTGTTCTCATGAAAATATGTGCTGTGTGGAACAGAGCAGCAGGGGAATGGAGTTCTTTATAAAACAACTATAAAACAAATTTATTACAGCTTTGAGAAGGAGAAATCATCTGATTCACAACTACAGATGTGTTCAGCACTTTAAGCCAACAGAGGAATACTCGTATGCAAACAGTAAATCATATGAAAGCAACAAATCGTGGGAGATAATTGGGAGCTGAAAATGGTTATTTTTCTTAGTTTTTTTAAATGGCACCAATAGTTTTTAACTTAAGATTGTTGCACATACAAACATCAAGGAACTTGGTGATCCTGTTTGTGCATGTGTAACAATCAAAATAAAGAATTTAGAAGCAGTCTACTGCAAGAGCCCGTGTATGGGATGCAGGCATGGAAGGGAGGATTTTTGTAAAGCAGTGGCACCACAGGCACCGTTTTACACATGTCAGATGCAGTGCACTCAGTGTTGGCTCGTCCTATTGGACTGCAGCCCCTCCAGCTGAAAACCAAAAATAAAAAAAATCCCCAAACTCACGCATGCGTGAGTAGAAACTGAAATCTGGACTGCTGTTTCACCAGTCTGGATTCGGAAGAAGGCAGTAGTCTTGTTACAGAAATTCTTATTACCAAACTTCAAATCATCAAAACCAAATGCATAAACATTGTCTGCATCTACAATTCCCCCAGGTAATAGAAACATCTTAGAGGACATCCTCTGCTGATTATCCAGTACCTACCCTCAAGAAACCATTGTGCTGGGTGATTTCAACATTGATTGGAACACCTGTTCCTCAGAATCCGCTACAACTCATGTAAACCTATATGGGTTTACACAGATCATAACCTCCCCCACCAGGATAGGCAAACCCAGTAACAAAGAGAGTATCCTACACTGGAAACTTATCAGTAGCCAACCATATATGTACAAGTCTGGGACCCTCCCAGATGACCTAAGTGATCACTTTCTTACCTATGTGATCAAGGACAAGTCAGACAACTCCCACCAACCCCAACTATAAGACTATCAGAAACATTAAGAGCTTCAACCTCACCAACTTCTAAAATGAACTCCGGGCATGCAATTAGTTCATCCTAAAGTACCTCTCACTGGACAGTGCAGTAACTTACTTTAATACCAAATTCCTTGCTCTCCTTGATTCTCATGCACTTACTCGCTCCAAGAACCAAAAATAAAACTGCACTATGGCTTTCAAAAGACACCAAATCTAAAATTCTACTTAGAAATAAAGCATGGAACACTTGGCAAGCCACAAAAGCCCCACTAGATCACCTTAGATATAAACAGCTTAGGAACAACACAAAAAACCTATTGTACTAGACAAAAAAAAACTACTACTGCCACCTTCACCAGATACATCAAAACAAACCCCACAAGTTTTGGGCAGGAATTAATAAACTTCTTTACCCAGGTCAAACCACCACCCCTACCTCCTCAGCCTCTAACCACAAATCCCCAGAGGATGCTGCTAATTCTTTCAATAGTTTCTTCACAGAGACTATTCAGTCCCTAGCTAATCAACTAACTTCTAACAGCTGTAACTCATGTTGCTATGCCCATTACCCAGCTTTCCTTTAGCTTTCATCCTGTTTCCACTTCGCTTATCCTAGCCCTACTCAAACTAAAATCAACCACTCTAGCTGCTGACCTCCTTCCTGCAGGAGTATCTGCAAAAAGCTGCAGACGCCATAGACTAGCCCATCTCCATCTTAATAGAACTATATCTGAAGCCACCATCTGGAAAATATCACATTATTCCACTCCATAAAGGAGGTAGCTTCATTGAACTGTCAAACTTCAGACCCATAGCTATTATGTCACCACTGGCAAAAATTATGGAGAAATGTGTCCATAAACAACTTCTGCACTACCTTATTCAGAACAAGCTGTTGACTGATTCTCAGCACTGCTTTAGACCATAGCATAACACCACCTCAGCCCTCCTATCTTTCTCAAATACCATAAACCACAACCGAAATAGCAACAGTCTATCCTCAGCCCTCTTTCTAGATCTTTCCAAAGCCTTTGATATGGTTAACCACAAACTACTCATCAGTTCTTTGAAGGCAGTCTCCTTAAATAGCCATGCTATCCAGTGGTTTTAATCTTGTGTGGTAGAGACCAGGCTGTCAACTCGGCTGCCCATCACCCTAGGTGTCCCTCAGGGCTCTCTACTTGGACCCTTTTTTTCCCCCCTCCATCTTTATTAATGACCTTCACACTGTCATCCCAGATGCAACCTGCATTCAATATGTGGATGACTCCACTTTGATTTGTTCAATCTCCTCCCCAACTAAACTATTGATATTAACCCAGAATACATTCAACACAGTCAAAAACTGGCTATCTAATTGTCTGCTGATCTTAAACCCTAACAAAACTGCTTCTTTTCTCTCCCACTTGTAAGTCTGCCTCTCTCCTTTAACATAACATCTAATAATGGCACCATTATTTCCCCAGATGCCCATACAAAACTCTTAGGCGTTACAGTAGACAACAACCTCATAGTTGATATGCATGTGAATCAAACTATTAAAACCATCCATAAGAAACTTGGCTCCCTTTACAAGATTAAACCCTTCCTTAGCCTTCCTTACTCCACCTATTGGGACTGCTATTGCTCGTTTCCATCTACTCTCCACTCTCCTCCATGCCTCCCCTTTACTTGCCAACTTGAACAAATCCTCTCTTAACAAACTTTCTAGCTCTTATAACCACATTGCTAGATTTGCAACTGGCATGACATACAGGACACACCACTGCTATAACCTTAATCTTCTAGGGTGGCTAGAATGGCCTAGCCTACTCCAGTACAACCAGCTTATTGTGGCTCATAAAGTTCTCAACCATCCTGAAAATACATCTGCACTTAATATCATCAGCCCATATAGTAACCTGAGGCCACTTTGCTCATCCAATAGGCTTCTGGTTCAAACATTCAAAGCCAATAACTCCACTGGGGACTCCCTGTTTGCCAACTCTGTTGGCAAAACTTGGAACTCATTACCAGTAGATCTTACTCTAGAATCCTCTCTAACTCTATTAAACAAAAGTCTTAAACTATACTTTAAAACTCACTGGTTATGTCCCTGTTCTAATCCTGATTAGTTCTTTCTCTATAACATGTGTACTATGACATGCATTGTTTGTCTATTTACTCAAATGTGATAATTAAAATGTGAGAGACTGCATAACTTACTTGTTCCATCAATGTACATAATATGATTGTCAATTGCAATTATTTTATGACTTTACTGTATATTTTTGCCTTGGAGTTTTTCTCCCCGGGCATCTGCTGAAAATGGCTATGTATCCAGTCAGACTATCCCGTTCAACCAATGTAAAATAAATAAGTCTTACAGATTCCCCAGAAGTCTATGTGGTTACAGCCACATAGATTTGAAGGGGGTCAGATTGCAAGGTTTGCAGTCTGTGCTTGGCTGGAAACTGAACTCTGGCTGCTGCTGAAAAGAAATGGGCTGCTTTATATTGAATGAAGAGTTATGGCTGCTAAAGAGAAATGGGCTGCTTACGGCTGCTGGAGAAACAAACTGCTTA
Source organism: Protopterus annectens (assembly GCF_019279795.1). Classification (NCBI taxonomy): domain Eukaryota; kingdom Metazoa; phylum Chordata; order Ceratodontiformes; family Protopteridae; genus Protopterus; species Protopterus annectens. The sequence continues at coordinate 1,128,188,921 of NC_056731.1, read as the reverse complement.
CTGCTGAATGAGGAGTTACGGCTGCTGGAGAAACAAGCTGCTTACTGCTGAATGAGGAGTTATGGCTGCAAACAGACTGCTTTAAATGCGATGCAGGTACTTGCTTTAGGGGCTTTGCAATAGATTGCTTTACTAGAGGCTAACTGGTGGCCACAGAGAAATCCAGGTTCAAACCCTCAACCTTGGATACAGGTAGCAAGAACTTGAATTACCTACCCACCACCACTTGTGAAAAGCATTCAGATTTTTGCCTCATAGTTTGTTCTGTTCCTCATAAAATCTGTGGTTTTCTGGATTTTCAGACATTTGAATTTCAGACTTCATATTCTTCAGAAAGTACATAGGTTCATACTAGGCTATCTGCCCTGGGGCATTTATAAGCCTAGCCCGATTGTGTTTGGCTTACGCCACCTCTTGATTTGAGTATACTGTGCCCTTTTTAAAGTTTAGTTTACTGTGCCTCTGTCTAATAGTGACACGGAAGTAATCCCTGGGACAAACCTACGATCCCCCATCCATTCATCAAGATTCTTCTTGAAGAGAGTCAGTGAGGTGCTCTGCCTAACATGAATTGGAATTCTATCCCAGAGCGAAGGGAGCTTCTGGGTTATGAATCTGTCCCTCCAGCATGTTCTATTTATTTCTGTGCTGAGGTTCAAGTCCCTCAAGCGCGTGGCTCTAAGGGATTTAGAGGTAACATGGTAACACAAAACATTTTATTCTAGCAATTTTCTAAGTTTATAAGATCAATATTTGAAATTTGTCCCTATTTTTGGGGCTGTACTCCCCCATTATTGGCTTTGTGCAGGTTCTTTTGTGCTAAGAGGCTGAGAGCTATGGTGAGAACTGAATTCACTGTATATGTTTGGGGGCTGTATTCCTGGGTTCAAAACTTGGCAGTGAAATGCATGGCGGTAGCATAGCATTTTATTCTAGCAACTTTCCAAGGTTATACAAGCAATGTTTAAAATGTGTCCCTGGGATTTGGGCTTTTGTTCCCCCTCCAATAAATTTTGTCTTTTTCCAGATTTCTTGTGCTTATGTGCTGCAAAGTTGAGAGATACATTTGAGTGCCGAGTGATTTTACAAGGAGCTAAGAGCTTCAGGGGAAGAGAAGCTTAGTGCTGCTTATGCTGAGTCAGCTTGCATTGTTAATAGCACAAAAGGTTGTGCACTTGCCTTCGATGCAGAAGGCTGTGAGTTCTACTCCCACAGTATGTAGATGCATTGCTGATACTGTACTGTGTTGTACTTCTAAAGGGAATGGATGCAACAGTTCTGAGAATGTCCTCTTTGGTGGAGCTACCTAGTAACTATGAACCTGTTATCAGTTTGCCATCCATTCCCTGTTGCAATATTACTAGCTTAATTGTAGATGAAACAATGAAATATAAAGTTGTTTGCTAGCAGCAGCCTCTTCATTAGTTACAAATCTCTCTAATGTGGAATTATTTAGACGACTTTTACTTCTGCAAAGATTGTGCATATTTACTGATACTGGTGGATTGTAGAACTTTGAGCAGACTTTTATGATGGAAGTGTTCTGAATTGGGCAGTTTTGTTATTATTGGTGCATGCATTTTTTTCATTGTTTACTGGGAAAATGTTAAAAACAGTAACTTTAAAACACCCTCTAACAACTGTACTGTATTATACAAGGAATATAATTTAATACAATCTGGAAGATGTATCAAAAAACACATGTATATTTCGTGTGCAAGGGGGCCTATGATTTGAAAACAACCCAAAGTTGATCTTTATCTGCCACTGGCCAGATGTATTTTCTTTGAATATGGGTTTCAGTGCTGTTTCAATGAATGTGAGTTTCAAGGGTAGAGAAGTTTTAATGCTAAGTCTATTTTCATTGGGATACTGCATTGCTGTGTTTAGCAGATGTCTATTAGTGTTTATGCTGTAAAATGTAAAATAAAACTTTTAAATGAAATCCAAATCGTCGTAGAAGTAAAGCCGTATGCACATTCCAGTGTTTATGGTAAATGGGGTGAAATAGCCAAGTAATGGGACATTGGAATGGCTGCAGGTGGGAGGCCCCATTTGACCATGATTTTATGAGGGGGGAACGGCAGCAAGCTCCAAGACAGCCCCAGCTGAACTATATCTCTCAACTGTCCAAGATTTTCACAGAATTAATAGATTTTTGCTTCTTATTTTTGGTTTGTTCCTCATAAAATCTGTGGTTTTCTGGCAATTCATTTAGGAATGAAGTCACTAAATAATGACAGACATTGAGTTTCAGACTTCATACCCTTCAGAAAAATGCATGCTAAAGCAAGACCTGTTATTCTGTCAACTGTCTAAGTTTATATAACAGCATTTTTTAGTACTGTCTGTATGTTCCCCCAGTATATTTTTGAGGTTGAGAGGTATGTGCAAATAAATCACTTTATAGAATTAGGTATATCCAAACCTCTCAACTGTCCCCGACTTTGGCTCAAAATGTTGCTCTCCCCCTAATAATCCCTCTGAAAAATGGCAATTTTGGAAGAAAATGTGGAGGGTTTACAATTAAATAATTGTAATGATCAGAGTTATAAGATTACTTTTGTTTCAGAAATGCATGTAGATTCTCTTATTTTGTCAGCTGTTCAACTTAACAGTACCAATATTAAAAAGTGTCCCTTTGAGAGGTTCCCAGCTGTATTGTGTGGCTAATTTTATATTTTTGCATCACATTTTTGGTCTGTTTTTCATAAAATTGTGTTTTTCTGGTAAATAAGTGGCACATCATTAAAGACTGAAGTTAGAAAATAATGACAGACATTTGAGTTTCAGATTTCATACCCTTCAGAAAATTCATACTAATGCAAGACCTACTATCCTATTATTTTTCTAAGTTTATAAGAGCAATATTTAAAAATTGTCCTTATTTTTGGGCCTTTATCCCACTTCTGTTTATAGCTTTATTTAGATTTCTTGCTCTGAGGTTGAGAGGTATGACAAATGTGTCAGGGCCATCACAGTCAGCTAGAGACATTTCAAATTGTGACATGCTTGTTGCAACCCCCACTCCCCCATGTAGTGACTCTGGATGTGTCCAAGCAAGGCAAGGAGCAGTTATGCTGTGTAAGTGTGCAGAGAATCCCCCCATCCAAGGTAGACACAAGTACTATAGTGGCTTTTCATTTGTCCTTGATTTAAAAAAAATGTTCTGGTTTTCTGTCATAATTTTATACCGTTGATTTATGCTGTCGATTTATGCTTATTATTTTTCAGAAAATGCATGTGTTGCACTGACTATTGCTCTGTGTTTAAGTAGCAAGGCTTTAATGACCATCAGGTAAGCTTGTCTGAGATTGTAAGATGCAAGTAAGCTTTAATAAGCATACTGTTAAAGGATTACCAACACTGAAAGGCTTTTTGTTGTTGCCATCCAGAGAATATTTACATAACTAGATAATGTATAAGCCTTAGGTATTGAAAGGCATATGACAGTATTTGTAATAAAGGACAGGATTACGGTTCCCTATTACATCCTCGAAGGTGCACTTACCCGAATACGTAAATGCAGACACGTCTTCATTGAACCGTGAAAACATCGATCGTCCTGAAGCGCAAAATCTGAAATGTTGAATCATCATGGTTGGCCCTTCTGCGGTATAGCTCTGTAAGGTAAGTGTGCGATAGTTATGGACCTTAGGGTTAGGGTGTGGGTTAAGGTAAGCGCATAAATGGTGGTATATGCAAGATTTAGAGTAGGGTTAGAAGTAGGGTTTAGTTTAGGGTTAGAAGTAGGGTTTTGGTTAGTGTATGTATGTGTTTATGTAGTTTGGGTAGGTAGTATGTAGCGGGCGGTGGTGTGGGACAACTATGACGGTTCGAGCTTTTGAATTTCGCTGTTTAGGGCGTTCAGTGTATTTGTGATTCATGGAATATGTGTCTGTGTTTATGTATTCGATGACCAGGGCTTTCAGTATAGACCCCAGGATTACAGTATTTTCAGAAGCTCACTACATTTGTTGGAGACTTGCAGTCATCTTTGCAGGCTTTACCAGTAAACTAAACAGAATGCCAATCTATCGTGTGTGGTCCATAACCTGTACAGCAATCCTTTAAGCAATTTATCTTGACCTTATTTCTTGTTTCCTGTTCATTTTGATCATGTTTTCCCCATGAAACAAGTAGATAGTTTTCAGGCAGCAGGTCTTTTTGGAGAAGAAACATTTTTACAAGTGGGGTTATCACAGAGATTGCTACTTTCAGCATGTTACTTGGTACTTTTATAAAGCTGAATATAAATTATAATTCTCCCTGCAGTGCAAGGAGAAGTGGTTTGAGTTGAGTGCTGCTTATTTTTTTATATTTGAGTTTGACTGGCATTCCAGTAATGTATTTAAAAAGTAATTTATTTTTTCAACCTTTTTGTTTCCATTTAGATATTAAGTAAGCTGCCATGTAGCCAATGCATTGAAATATTTTTTTCTTCTACACTTCATTTTGTCTTGATTGGACTCTCATAATGACGATTTGGCAACCAGGGCAGCGTATTTAATTAAAGTTCCAGTTTTTGTGGTTTTGAGCATAACTCCGCCCCTTTCTAGTTGGTCACACCCTTTTCCATTGGCCCCATCCATTCATCTGTCTCCTGCAGCCCCCCTTTGATTTAAAGTCACCAGCCACCACTGAGAGCAATAAGTGTGCAAGAGTTAATGATAACCAACGCACTATTTCTTAAGGCTAAAAATCCCTTAACTGAAAGTATGCACATTTTTATTCACATCTAGGAGGGAAGTTGAAATATGATCAGCATGGTATGGTGTTGGTGGAGGAAAGTGCACACACTCCTAACATGCATTTTCAGAAGAATTAAACCCTAACCTAAGACTGGTTAAAACCTGCTGTCGAGCTGCCTCTTTGGCCAACTGTCCATATTTGGAGGGATAGCCTCCTTTGTTGGCAAGTGTATATAGTTGTGTATATGTGCTGTAAGTTAAGAGGTTAGGGATTAATAAGTTATACATGTTTTAAGTGTTTTCATTGACACAAAAATTCTGGAATTACATTACATGGGTTGAAATAGAGATGAGAAACCACAGATGTATATGATTAGTCTGCCAAACATGAATGTCTGCATGTAAGTTGCAAGTAGAAAAAATATATTAAAAAACGTCTAATAGATTATGTGAAAGTAGTAACATTTTATCAGAATGACTGCATTATCAATTTTATCATGGAATGTGAATAGCATTGTAGGTAGGGACAAAAAGCTGAGTATTAAATTATATTAAAAATGTAGGCTAAAAATAATGTTAACAGGAGGCACACTTTGATAAACATGAATATGTGAATTTGGAATGATCAGCAGAATACCAGGGAGAAAGGAAAATGAGGGTAATACTGATTGTTTGAGGAGCTCTAGTGATAGTAGAAGAGGAGAAGAAAGAGCAAATGGTAGATCTGTGGTAATAATGGGTTATTGGCAGGGAAGGAGAATTACACTAGAATGTACTTTATCACCTTTACTGAATTATCAGTTGTTACATTATATAAAAGTAATCAAACTGTATTAAGTTCATGTTTACAAGCATTATACTTCACATATATTGCTGTATATCATATAACCTAAGCAACATTATATAAATTATTCCATTCCTGCCTTTTTTTAAACAAAAAACATCTTTAATAAACCATCACTTATGACATAGGCAGTCATACATTTATATAAATGAAAACAAACCACACCAGCACAATCCTAGTTGCAAGTATTTTATATCACAAACCATACTGACACACTCCCAGTTGTAAACATTATATATCACTTATAATCTACCCAGTTATTATCAGTCAAACATTACACAGCTCATTTAATTCCTGCCTTCCTTGAAACCTCATTCCTCCCCTGTATGTATTGTTCTCACAATTCCCATTTTTATCCTATGTAGTTTACTACCCTTTTCTAAAGATCGCAGTTTCAGTTGTTTTATCTTTGTTACTATATTTACTACTTCAAATATAGTTAGTTTAGATTTTGATTTACATTTTCTAGTGATTGCTTTTTTGGCAGCCACCATAGTTAGACACAGCAAGGCCTTACCATGTCTAGGCAATTCCGATTCTGTATCGTAGCTCAGAAAAATCACCTCCTTTGTTACACAAATCTGCCCACCCAGCACCTCCAGTAGTGCATCCTACAGGGAATCCTTAAAGTCCACCAACTCACTGCCCTCTCAGAAAATATGTTCCCAATTACCACTTTCTTCCCTGTCACATCTCCAACATTTGCTGTCTACCTGAAGAAAAAATTCTCTGGAGTCTAATTTGGATATAAAAATATCTATGTAAACATTTCCAAGCAAAAATCCTAAATCTTCTAGAGTTTGTTACATGTTTCAGAGAGATATATATTTCCTTCCATTGTTTTTTTGTGAATTGCTTATCTAGTCTCTCTTCCCAATCCTTTCTAATCTCCTCTGATTGATTCTTATAGTCATGCAATGTATTATATGCTGTACTAATTATTCCTTCTTTAATGGCAGCTTCTGTTCTAGATTCTATTAAAAACTCTACCAGTACTAGTTTTTCATTTAGGACCCCCCCCCCCCATATCGTTCTCTTTGTCTATACACTGATATCAATCCTTGATAGGGAAAGCAATCTGTAACCTGCGGTCCAAATATTTTATTGGCATCTTCTCATTCTGTAATCTTTTCCTCTCTAGTTATTTGCTCCCAATACTTTGGTTCCTTTGCCAGTTTTCTGCAATATATTCCAGCTCCCTCTTGCCTATTGTCTATATTCCTAATTGCATTCATCTTTATTGGCAAAATCTCCTTTCTCCATTCCCGTGTTGGCTTATTTCTTACGATACTTTCTGCTACTTTATAGATATATTCTGTATGCTTATTGTTATTCTCATTAAAGGCCTGCATCCAAAATCCCAGTCTTTTCTTGTTTCTTGAGCCCCCCCCCCCCCATTTCACCATTTCATCATCATCCCTTTCCATTTTGTTATAGTTTTCTGCTTGTGCTATGTATAGAAGCTTTAACTTTGTAGCTCTGAAATACCCCTTCAAATCAGGTAATCCCAATCCACCCTTTTCTAGTGGAATCAGTTTATCCCATTTGATTCTTGCCATCTTCCCCTCCCAGATAAAGTCATTCAGATCTTTATAGTTATCCACAACTTCTCCTCTGGTTGATAAAAATATGCCTGATCTGTGTATAAGACTAATGGGACTAAAACATTTTAACTGCTTGTACCTTATTATTCATATTCATATAACAAAGCTTTCATTTCTCAGTTTTTGTATTATCTTTTGTTTAGTCTCATCCCACATATCCTTAGCAGCCACACCAGAATCATTTTTAATGCATACTCCTAAATACTTCATTTTATCATGTCCCCATAAATATGGATATTGCTGAATCACTTCATTCGGTACATAATATATGGCTATTGCCTTTGTTTTAGCTTCATTAATTTTGTATTCTAAATGATTTGTGATTGTCTCAAAATGTTCCGTAGCACTGTAATGTCACTTTCTGGTTTTATCAGGTTTAAAATTATATCATTTGCAAATAGAGCCAGCTTTTCTTGGCTACCATACCAATTACATCCTTGCATTTCTGAGTCCCTTATTTTCTTTGCCAGTGGTTCTAAATGTAATGCAAATAACAAAGGGGAAGGAGGATACCCTGCCTGGCTCCTCTCCTCAAGCAGAAGTTATCAGAGGGGAACCCACCCACTTAAATTTTCACCTCCAATCCCTCCTACATCCTTCTAATCAACCTTATATTTTTTTTCAAAAAGTGCAAACGCTTCATTGCCCTGTTCATAAAGTCCCAGCATTACTCTGTCAAATGCTTCTCTGCATCAAGACCCATCAACAACAATGGTATTTTCATACCTTCTGCATCCCTCTTGAATAGTCAGTGTTCTGTTAATGTTGCCAGATGTTTGACTCTGCTCCACAAAACCACATTGATCCATATTGTTAAATTTTGGTATCACTTTTGACATTCTTTTAGCCATTATAGATATGAACACTTTATAATCATGGTTTAGTATTGAAATGGGTCTGTATGAAGCTGGATCTGATGGATCTTTACCCTATTTGGTATTACAGCTTTCACTGCTTTCTTCCAGGATGTTGGTACTTATCCTCTTCCTCTTAAAATACTGTTGAACAAAACCTTCTAGATCTTTGTTTTTTCACTCCTAGCTTCCAAATTTCTATAGGAATACCATCTATTCCTGGGGACTTTCCTATAGATTGGTTATTCATCACAATTTTTATCTCCTTTCCTCCTGTCATGTTAGTAGTTGAGCCGCACCTACCTCTAACCTTGACATATTTAATTCTTCCATAAACATTTCCATAGGTCTCTTGTTTATACCAACTTTCATAGACTTTCCAAAATATTTCTAATACCTCTACAGGATCCCTTGTTATAGACTCCCTAAGCTTGACAACAGCCATTTCTACTTTCTCTTGCCCAAGTCATTGTGCTAAAAGATTTTGTGCTGTAGAAACAGTTGCTTAAAAGCAACCTTTCTAAACTCGTGTATATTATTGAGGTAATCCCTTATTTTCTGCTTAGCATTCTGCAGTTAATCCTTTTCTTGTTCTGTGAGATTCCCCCTATTGTGCAGTACTTTAAAGTTTGTCAGTCCCTCTAAATAATTCATGTTACTTGTTAACCATAGCTCCCTTTCTTTTATTTCTACCCTATTTTTAAACTCCACCTTAAATTTATCCCACTCCCTACCTATATTTTCAGAAGTAATTTCTATCCTCTCGAGTAGTACCTGAATAATCTCAGGTACCCATTCCTGAAATTTTTCTCTTTTCAACTGATAGGTGGGAGAGTGCCAGTGTCTCATTTTTATTTCATTACCATGTATTTTTATTTAGTTCCTATTGGCACATGATCTGAAGTAGTTATTGGTGCATATCAAGACATTAAATTAAGTGCAAATGTTCTTGTGAAATGTAAATTCTTGTCTATCCTAGCCCAGTTTTTGTACCTTAGGGAACAATACATGTAAATTCACTCCAAACTCTTATTACTGAATTCACGTCTTCCATGCTAAATATTTTTATAAGTTTCTTCAGAAATCTACCCCCCTTAGTGATACTTTTTCTTCTGGGCCCCCAGACACATCTTCACTGCTGCAAATCAAATTCCAGTCCTCACCTGTAAGTAATATTCCTTGCTGAAAACTGATTATTTCTCCCAGAATTTTCGTAAACTCCATTATAGCAGTTTTAGGTGAAGTATAAATTTTCCTCCCTTGTCAGTACCTCCTTAGCACTACAAATCTGCCATTATTATTTTTTTTTGTATCCTCTTCTATCACTATTGGAAGTCCTGTTGCAATTAATATAAGCACTCTTTTCTTGTCACAGATAGTCTGCTAAATAACCATCCTGAAAACCTTTCTTTATCAAAGTCACATGTTCAATTCTTTCCAAGTGCGTCTCCTGTAACATAGCTATTTGAACTTTACAATTTTTAATATAGTCCACAATTTTTTTCTTTTTTTTGTATTTATCTGTCAGACTGTTGACATTTAAAGACATTATAGAAAGCATTATTGTGTTAAAAAGTTAAACCACCAAAAATTGCAAGGGTTCCACACAAAAAAACAATTACACAAAAATAGAACCCAACAATGTACAATAAAGCTCCCAGACAGTCAAATGAATATGTTTGCTGCACCACGAAGCTGGTCTGTATAAATGCTCACAAACCATTGAAATACCACACTTATTTATTGATCAAACCACCATAAACGTTAAAACACATACGTTTTTGTTTAAAAACTTTATCAGACACGGACTGAAATAAGTTAACAGGATATTTAAACCAATTCCAATTGCCCTAAAACCAATCATTGCATTCTATTTAACATATTTAATTGACATTTAAGGAATCACAGTAAATAGTTTTTACTTAAAAACATGCCTAAACCTAGGTAAATCAATTTAATAAATGATTCTTTCAACATGAAATACCTATAAATAAAAGAATATTTAAAATGATAAAATGTACGTATAAAAAATATAGTTTAAAGAATATGTATGTGAAACTGCGGTGGTGGTGCTGCGGTAGCGTTGTCGCCTCACAATAAGACGCTGTCCGGTTCAATTTTCAGCTAGAGTGTCTTCTGCGTGGAGACATGCGTGAATGGGCGTACCTTCGTTGAAGGTTGTGCGTCAGGGCTGACAACTCTGCTAGTAAAAATCTACTGCCAATCATTAGCGGACCGGAGTTCTGCTGTGGTGACCCCTAACCAGGAAAAGCCGAAAGACACAACAACATTCTTCATAAAAACAGAGAATAAAAAGCTTTAGCACCATCTTGTGTTCACCTGTAAAATGACATTTTGAAAAAGTTTTACCTTTTGTTATTTATACCCCCTCACTGAAAAGGCTTTCCTATAATTCTATCTACATTTCCTTTACTAATAACATTTTTAAGTACTATATGTGCATATTTATTTAAAATACATGTAAACCAAGGAATATCTAAAATCGAAACATAATTTAAAAATGTATAAGGAAGAAACTAATTGTTGAGTCTCATATTTAGAAGAACTGGTGTACAAATTGTTCATATGAATCATCTCTTGAAACTATATATATTTTACCATAAGAAGTATTTGTATTTATTTTCTATATTAGACCAAGCCTATATAAACTTATAACTTAGCTGCCCTGAGCTTAAGAAGAGGAGCAATAGAAATACATTCATTTAACCCTGGCCATTTCTTAGCTTGTAAGGTCACTTGCTACCAGAGTTCTCTGTATTCTATTTTTTCTTCCATAAGCCACTTCTTGCATCATTTTTCACCTTTTCTAACACAAAAAAAAACAGGAAGTGGGCATCCTTGCATTTCTGTCTGTGCTTGTAAAGGGCGTTGGTTTCTTTTCTGTCTGTCATATACATGCTCATATATTCTTCTTCTTAATTTCTGCTCAGTCTTCCCTATGCTAGACCAGTGCTCTCGCAATTGTTAAATTCTTTACCCTCTATAACCATTTTCCTGCTTTCCAAAAAAATGGTTTCCTTGTTAGCAGTGTAAGAGCACTGCATGCAATGCCCACACTTAAAAGTTCCATTCTTCTTTTTCTGTTTCTACAATCTACTACCCTGTTATTTTCTAATAAATTTTTGATACTCAAAAGAATTTTTGTATACCACTTTCAAGTTTTTCTTTTGTTATTTTTTCTAAGTCTGTGATGGATGTAAATCTATTCCATTCATTGTCTATGATGTTTCTGACAAGAGCAGAACTTGCATTATATTAAATAACTAAAGCTCTATTAAAATTATTTTCTAATTTGTCCTGCCTATAATTCTCTTCATTAATACCCAGTATAGGTTTAAACTTATCAAGTTTTCCTTCTAATACTTCTTTCTCTACCTGTTTAAAATATCTGGGTATTTTCTTGTTTTGAACATTTGGTTTAAAACTCCCATTTCCTCAATAAAATCCTCATTGTTAGATGTCATTCGGGACAACCTTATGTATTGCCTTCTAACTAAATTTATCTTTTGATGCATTGGGTGAGCACTATTATAGTGTAGATAGGAATTTGAATTAGTAATTTTCCTATATACCTTGGAATTGAATTTCTTGTTCTTTTTATAAATCACTACATCCAAATAGTCTATCTTTTCCTTTTCCACTTTGTATGTAAATTTTAAAAAACTAGTACTGTTGTTTAGGAATTCCATAAAATCAGAAATTTCCTCTTCCTTTGCCTCCCAAAAAATACAAATGTTGTCCAAAAATCTTTCATATAACAACCATTTATTGTTGTAAATGGAGTTAAACGCATACTTTTCCCATTTTGCCAATACTAAATTCGCATATGTTGGTGCACAGGCTGCACCCATGGCTATACCCTTTGTCTGGTGAAAGTATTCCCCCTTGAAATAAAGGCTTCAGGTTAGTTACTCATTAATTTATACAGACCAGCTTCTTGGTGCATCAAAGATATTCATTTGACTGTCTGGGAGCTTTATTGTATGTCGTCGGGTTCTACTTTCATGTTAAAAAGTTATTATTCTTGTGACAACCCACCACTGAACCAGTAATCAAGGAGCCTTAATCCTCACTACTGGCAACAGTGGGGGGCGTACAGTGGGGGGATGACAGGTACACACACTCAGTATTTCCAGATGCAGCTATATGCATCAAGTGCAATTTCCCTTAACAGCACACAGAGACCACAGTCAGTCCAGGACTGTTTTTTCCTTCTTTCTCCAGATCCCCCAGTAAGTCTCCCCACTGGCACAGAGTTGAGATTTCAGCTGAGTGGTCAAGCCAAGAGCTTCAGTACCCTCTCTGTCTAACCAGTGCTTCTTGTCCCTGCCCAAGTAGCTGACGCACACACTGTTTGAGGTTTGATTTACACACACACACACACACACACACACACACACACACACACACACACCTGGGAAAGGCTTGCACAGGTTTACTAGCTATGCCGTCTTTTGCCCAGACTATAAGGTAGTTACTACTGCCACCAGCCAACTCCTTATCAGCTACTTTAAGGCCCTTAACAAAGGGTGTCCGATCTTACTGTGTAATATTAATATTAACATTAATACAAATGGTAGTTTGACCAAGAGCAAGGCTGTTAGGAGTGGCCCACACAGTGTCACCAGATAAATATTAAAGAATTCTCAAAACTTAAATATCTCTAGACAGATCAGCCACAATAAAAGGTTTCTGTATATTTAATAATAAAAGAACAAGAAAACACTCAATATATATATTCACGGTGTCATCATAGTTCAAAACCACAGGTAATACTTAAAACAACATTGCAGGACAGTCTAAAATAAATAAAAATGTCTACAATAAGCTTTGCTATATTCCTGACTATATCTAAGAGAGTTACTATACCCTAGAAATGTACTTCATGTAGAGCAAGGCAGATGTGTGGTGAATGGATCTTGTCAGGTCCAAGACAGAATACAGAATGCACTGTTTCTCTCAGAGAATTCTTAAATTAATATATCAAATATTACTGCTGGGATAGCTTGCAGAATGACACTATTTCTTGTCATCTGACTCTATCCCAGGTGAAACCCCCACTGCTGGATTCTGGCATTATTTAGCATCTACCTGTGAAAATCCATAGCCCTCAGATCTTTGGCAGATGGTAGAAGTCATAAAACAATTACATTCCTTCATGCTTTCAAAACTAGTAATTAATTCACCCTAGTACAGATATTGTGTCTCTGCTACATTGAAAACCGAGATATCATCTTTTACGGCCTAGCCATAAAGTAATTTAATTTCAGTTGTTTTTTGTTCTAAAAGACTGAGATTAGCCTCCTGTATTCCAGTTTCCACTGTTAAAATATATACATTAAACAGTTACAATAGTACATGCACATTCTGTTGTCTTCCAGTAGAACACACTGTGGCTACATTTCAAACAGCACTCTGTAAATACCCTTTACAACGCACGCATCTGTACAAGCAGTTTGATATACACAACATACAGTTCTGCTACATTTGTAACACAAACATCTTATATGAGTCATTTCGATATTCACCAATGACATATACTTTTTTACAAAATTCCAGCTAGCTGGGCTGGCAATATCTCCCTTTGTCACAATTCCCACCTTTTATTTATAACACCTTTTTTGTTAAATGTCTAGTTCTATGCTTCTACTAAGTGCTAACTGTTTTTTGTCTTACTTTTATAGCTTTTCCAGCTGGGAAAACCCCTGAATGCTTTCAGAGAAAATGATCTCCTGACCTAGCCAGTCTCTCTTTTCTTTTTTCCCCCAGCCAGTCACTCTGCACCAGACCGTGTAACCAGTTTCTCTTTATCAGATTGTTTCCATGGAGACATGAGAAACAGACAGCCAATTTATCTTTTTTAGGTTGTTTTCATGGAGACATAAGGGCCGGATACAGAATTGCTAGTAAGCATACATTCATTGGCTAGAAAAAAGCCACATAATATTCAGTATTCTTTTTCATTTACTTGCTTTATCTTAAAACTTGTTACTAAATCAGTCTAAGATCCTTAATCCAGTCATTCCCCCATGGAAGATTGAGAAAAAGCACATTAATTTTTCTTTTGTCATGCACGTTTAACCAGGCCTTTTTTTTTTTTTTTTTTACATTGCAGTGCCTGCATTTCTTAAAACAAACTAAACAAGAAGAAAGAGAGAAGAGAGAAAGAAAAGGGGGGGGGGGGCAGCAGCACTTATTTACAGTCCCCATTACACTTAAAAATAACTGAGAAAACTTTACTTTATCGCATGCAAAGAAAACCATACACCGCAAAAATAGTACTGTTAAGAAAAAAAATGTTCTTTACTTACAGTTAATTTTCTCCCCTCTCTTCCCCACCCCATAGCATTTTTATGAACATTAATAACATGAAGTAGGGCATATAGGTGAGAGTTCCCCACAAGTCCAGAAAATTCTGAAAAAGTCCAATATTTCCAGATTTTCCTGTTATCTTATATTTCACAAATATTATTATTGCATTGCAATCCCACATTAAATTGCTGGTTTTCTTACTGTTCATCTCCATTTCCCAACTGTCTCTGCTTCATTTCCAACATACTCTCAGTTCTTCTAGTCAACTCTCATGCTTCCTTCCATCTCTCCAGCATTTTCCATTGAAACAGTGGGAAAGGTTTCACGGATACAGTCCCTATGTGGTCTTTATTACCAGAAGAGCAAGAAGCAGAATATTTTTCTGCTTCAAAGCTCACTTTTTGTTGGACAAACTTTTGTATTTTCTCCTTAGTCTGTACTTCTTCAAAGAATTATTTTTATCCCTCCAAGGAGGAATATCTTGAAGACAGCTGGGTATAGAAGTTTGAATATCACATCTCGACCTTCCATAAATAGTGGAATTAATTTATTCCTCTTCTCTGTGGTGTACAATGAGCAGTCATTCTCCACTTTTAGAATTTTGTCCTTTTGCCACATTTTTGTCAGAATCAACTTTTTCTGCTGGTAGGATTGCATCTTTTCTGTTAAAGGTCTAGGTTGCTTTTCTCATAGGCGGGTTTGGAGTGTACACACAATGTGTCCTTTCAACTAACAACATCGGGTTGGTGCAGTAGTGCAGCGGTAGCATTGTCATTTCACAGCAAGAGGTACTCTGGTTTGATTCTCTGCTTGGGTGCCGTCTGTGTGGAGTCCGCATGTCCTCCCTGCGTTCATGTGGGTTTTCTCCGGGTACTCCAGTTTCCTCCCACATCACAAAGACATGTGCCTGGAGCATTTCTCCCCAGGCCTCCACTGAAAATTCACTTTGTTTGAAGTCGGACTTTCCCGGTAAACAAATGTTAAATAAATAAAACCACTCCTGCTGTGAAATACCATTCCGATTGCTTGTGTGTACTTTCATAATATTTTCCCTCCAGCTTCTCAGGTATAGCTGAAAAGTAGCTGAAAATCTCAGGATGTCCTTCATGGATGCATCTGCAGTCATAACAAGTGGGTTGTCCTGTCGTCAGGCAGCCCTGTAGCTCGGGATTCCAAAAAGGGTCGTCCGGCCGCGCTGATGTCGCACTCTAATTCGACGTCATCTCTTCTAGGGTTCGGGCATCAGCGGCAGCCATTTCCTCAGGCTTTCTTGCGGCGTGGCTGTGAGCAGAAGCTGTTAAGCTGTTGCGCGTGCCGTCGGGATCCAGAGACTACTACTTCTAATGGAATACTATCAAGACTTCTGTGCTTTGCCCTTGCTAGACTCTTTCTGCTTCAGCCCGATGTAGAAAAAGTTAACAAAACAAATACCTACCTAAAAAAAATACCTCATAAAGATTTCCATTTCCATTGTCTGCCTTTGTTTAGGCCTATTCATTGCCAGAAGCAGCCTGTTCGGGTTTGTGTTGCTTCAACCGGCCTAACGCTTACCGGTCGGAGAGTTTGCAAACAGTTTTTACTGATTTTATGTACATATGCATCCATGCGATCTCCGACTACCCAATCTTCCAAAACGAAAGATAAAGCGCGACACAGGTTTCGCGGTTCGCCGGTTTGACGGAACAAGCAAATCAAACAAACGCGGTTTCCGCCGAACCGAAAAACCCTCAAAATACAATACTGCTGATTCTTACAACTGACCTCCCTGCTACAAATTGAATCGACCTCGAAATTTTTTTACCTACCACGGTGGTTGACTTACTTGACACCATCCCTTGATGTCTCTACCAGCAGTTAACGTGGTGCTGCTAGCCCCAGCAGCTATGTTCATTAAGGCCTTCGCCAAAGCAGCCAGAGCTACTAAATCCAGTGCCTGTTAAACCCCTAAACCCCTCATCCAGGCCTCCTCTTCTAGTTTTGGCAATGCTTTCTTTTTCAGAAGATTTAATTTTAAAGAAACCAGAGGATCTCAATCTCCCAGTAGGAGAGACCACCCAGAGCAGGCCCCTCAGAAGAGACCCAGGGTATTCCCCCTGAGCTAAAGTGTCTTCTTGATGATTCTGCTGGATGAATCAGACATAACTGGACTGTGCCTGAGGCCCTTCTTCCAGCTTGAAGATTCAGATGAATTCTCCTCCAGAAACCTTGCTTCCCCACCAGAAGAATTCTCCTTGACTTTGAGCTCTTGGCCAGGCAGAACAGTTCCAATGGCAGCAACAGGATTTTCAGATCTAGAAAGACTAGGACCTTTCTGCACCTCTCTGTGCATGTCAGCCTCTTCAATATACCTCCTCTTCTCCAGATGGTGATGATAGCTAATGATGTTTGTCTACCTGATTCTTTTACCCCCAGCCCCTGCCAAACAGGACCCCATTTTATAGACCAATACAACTAAAACCACCACTTACAAGGTCCCCACTTGCAGACCCAGAAACTATATCCCAGGGTCCCAAGGCTTCAACCTAGACCACAGCTAAACCCCTATTCCTCTGAAAGGGAAGCAAGTCAGCTAGAGCTTGGGGGTAAAAGGTCTACACTTCAGCTAACCAAGTATTAGAGCTTTAAACTGTCAGTTTACATGATTAGATACCAAAAGTTTATGCTTGATCAGTTAACTAAAGTAAAATAACATAATGATGGTGATATAAGAAATATGTCATAGAGATCAGCCAAACATACAACAGCTTAAAGGCAACATTTCCTTAAAATGTGGCAATGATAACGGAACATGCTTCATTTAAGTCAGCCATGACACCGGAGTTGATAAGAAGGCATGCATGTATTAAAGGAACAAGCTTCTATGAAGGCATTGGAAAACTGTTGGCAGAGTTATGACTGTGGAAAGACAAGGCAAAGCTTGGTAGGAACTGGCAAAAGAAAATGAAGAAAATGAAGAAAAGGCAAAATCTGTTCAAACTACAAGATTTCTTTGCACTAACCCAAGGTTACAGAAGACCTGGCTTCCGGTTAAGGCAAGTCCCTTCCTGACTCCACAAAGGAGGGCAGCACAAGCCACAGACAGAAGCAAGGCAGAAACCAATCCAGAGGAATAGCCCACAGAGGACCTATACAGTGGCAAGGTAACAACAGAGGCACAGACACAGCCACGAAGACTACATCAGCACAAGACAAGCGGAAATCCTAAATCCTACCAGGGAACAAATAGCAGCTCCTCTAGGCGGATTAGTTGGAGACTATTTCAAATGATCACAACTATATAACAAAAGACGCCTGGATTTACAAAATGGTGCCAAAAAAGGAAGTTGTTGAAGAACACTTTACCACCTGTCAGGAATGGGTTATTACTCAAATCAAAAAACAATTCCAAGGAACGCCAGATAATGGAGTTTTCAAAACATGAGAGCTGTGGAAAGAGGCAACACTTCGGAAAGGGAAAGGGGTTCTACTCTGACTACCCCTTGTTCCAAGATCATTGTCCCAAATTCAACCAGGCACTCGCACTGTCCACCTTAAATATACATCAGGAGAGAACTTCTCAAATGCTAATTCTACAGTAACTTTTGCATCCCAATTGCATTGCTTATGGCTTATCTAGATATTTCTTGAGGGATCATCTGCACGTCTCAAATTGACTCAATTCAGAAGATACCAGAAGATTTATGCAGGATCAGAGCTTGCTACATTTTCAGCATTGCCTTTGGCTTATCTAATCAACCAGAGTATTCACAATGTGAATGCCAGTAACGAGGGACAAGACTACAGGGACAGTAAAAGTACCCATACCTGACGACTGCTCACTACAAGACAAATAAAAGCAAGTCAACAAACAGATTTACAAAGGGTCATTTACTTCAAAAGGACAAGAACTGGCGGAATAATTTACAAAACAACAAAATGATACCATGACAAACAAGGACATTCTTACTTCCTCTTGAACAGTACAACAAATGGCAACTGAACAAGCAACAAGCACACTTCCTCTTTACATATGAAACAAAACTTGGCAAGCAAAGCAAGAAAATTTCTACAGGCCAGACTGCAAAACAGATCACATAATCTTGGTCCCATTTGCAGGACTACATATGAGAAAACTAGCATGGTACCTACTAAATCCCTGCCCCTCCGCCCAGATGTTCCCTAAAACAGAAATCCTAATTAATTCCATGCTTTGCTGCCCTGAGTTCCTATGGTACAGAGGGCACCATGTGTCAAACCAGTGGGGCCCTTCCGCAGATGTCAACCAAGCCAGACCATCATGGATGCAGGGCAAGACACAGGAGATCAACATCACCTCAAAATGCAAGGATTGTGGGATACAGGACATGGATCACCTGCACATCAAACTAATTCCTCCTCAGGCAGTAAAGCTGGCAATCCAAAGTTCAAACCATTCCTCAAAGAGGGCCAGTTGAAACTAAGGACAGACATTCCACCACAGTCATGTGGTACATCTTGGAACAGGAGACACTCATTCATACCTTGGGATCGAATGACCAGAGAATATTCCCCTGGCACTTCAATACAACATCAAGACAAGGGAAGCGGGACACTGGAAAGACAGCACCTAGCAGACACTAAGCAGAACCAAGTCGATGCCCAAACAAGGAACATTCCCCACAGATGGACTGGAACCATCTCACTCTAATGGGGCTCAAAAGAAGACAGACCTAAGGCATCTCCTCAATCTAGCATGGAAAGACAACTCGCTCTAAAACTCAAGGAAACTAGCATGGAAAGTGGACTCACTCTCCTCCTCAACTGAAAGGCCTACTAGCATAAGTGCATTCCCTCCCAACCCTTTGATACACAAGCCCCCAAAAAGCCCTGACACTGGCCCAAGGAACTGAGACAGAATAAACTGGCCAAGACAACACTGGTAAGACTACTGAAGAGCATGTGGCGAACAAATGGCAGGCCAACACATCCAAACCTTTCCCAAAGAGTCAAAGACACTACAGCATCAATGCAGCGGCCTTCTAAAAGAAGAACAACTGACTGCATGGAAACATTCTCATTTGGCAGCTAGACCAGAAAAGGCCCACTCAGTTGGAAAATATAAAAGCGATGCACTATTTCTTGAAACAAGAAAGAACTATGCAAAAAATGGAATGCCTTTGTCATTTGAGTGCCTCCAGCAGAGGAAAAGATGTGTCCCTTATAGGAAACTTTTTTTACTGAGTATCTTGGTCGAATCTCTCATTCAGGCCCCGTCCTACCCTCCATCAAGATACATGTACTGAAATATTTCAGCAGAATACAGGAATCAAGAATGTTTTTCACAACACTCCTTTGTTCATTCAGAGCCTCAGAGGAATCAAGAATGTAAACCCTCCAAGGAAACCATATTTGAAGTGTTGGGAAGGACTAAAAGCTAACAAAGTTGAATGTAGCACCCTTTGAACCAGCAGCAACTTCAGACCCCTTCTACCTGTCAACTACAACTGCTAATGGCCTGGCAATTACTTCAGCAAGGAGGGTTTCAGAACCAGGCTTTAATGGCTGTGCTGGACTTATGCTCTTCCACCAAGTTAGAGGTCCTTGATTTTTAACTTACATTTATGCCCTTCTTGGTATCCAGAGTACACAAATAAAAAGAGGCAATCCACCTACCTTATGTACATCCCAATCCTAGGAACAGAGGGGAAACAATAAATCATAGATTGATGTACCAACAGCTACGCCATTACAACTCCACAAACAAAAAATAGCAGAAAGACTGACCAACTTTTTTGTAGCCTATGCAACAACTACCAAGGAAAAGCTATTTTCCAAACAGACAATCTCCAATTGGATAGAAAGACCATACGATACTGTTACACCTTCCATACCAAACTAAACACTGCAAAATATAAGAGACCTCATTCTACAAGGGCAATAGCCACTACCACAGCCTTCTTACGATTATACCAAACTAAAGACATTCAGATCAGGTGCTACTTGGACTGCATACATTTTAAGGTTAATATACCCCCTCATAATCTCCATCCCGGCTCCTCCCTAGTTCTGCTGTACTGGGTAAGCTGCCTTTAATACTGCAGATGCTCTGCAGAAAGTCCACCCTGCTGGCTGCGGTATTCTACCCACTTGTTATGCTCCTAGATGCATCCCATCTTGGCTATGTCCTTCCATTTTGTACCTACTCATAAATGTTACATCCCTGACTGGATAGCAGTTGGGGCAGTCAGGATTACCTCCTCCTTCCTCTGTGGTACTTTTATGCTTTACCCTCCTAATAGCTAGCTGGGGGGGGGAACACTTTTATGGTGTAAATTTTTGTATATATGTTATACCGAAGTTATTGTTGTGTTTACTTAACTATTTGGAAACATTGGCGATGCTCCAAATTTACCCTGCACCTACACTACTGGCATCTGGGGCAAGAACCTTTTCTCTTCCTTCTAATTGTATTATTGTTTGAAACATCTCTTCCTGAGTAGTCTCATATTCAGCCAGCATTTTCTTCATTTCAGCATCTGCTTTTTGCAGCTTTATCACCTCATCTGAAAATCTGTTTAAAGCTGCTTCCATTTTTCCAGCCTTTTGTTGTTTATGTTTGATATACTCCATCAGTGTTTTGTTTATTTGTAACCAGGTTTGTATGCAGTTCTCTTACATCTTCCTGTAAGTTACTGGAAGTCATGTCTGGAGTTTCCATTGCCTTTTGCCGATCAGCTGCATAAATTTCCCCAGTCGGTGCTCCTTCCTGGCATCCAGACAGTAGACCTGGATGCCAGTTACTGAAATCTACCTACAAACACAAAAGTCTACTGGCCTTGTTTGTTGAGTTTCTGTTTTCACACTGGGAAAGCTAGAGTTGAGCTGTTACTCAATGTGCATCTTACACTAGCATGTATTTATATTCCACCTAAAACTACTGTTAAGGTGCTGAAAATAATTATGGGAGAGGCAATTAGCTTCCATCAAGTGATAATATTCACATGGAAGTGGACTAGAACTTGATATGCAATAGTGATGCTATATCAGGGGGACCTAGAAGGGAAAATAGCAAAACAGGGTAGATTTCTGAAGAAATGCATGAGAACATTTGAAATGAAAGATGCGAATTTTGTTGCAGAAACCCAGACAGAACTGACATACTATTCCCCAAGGTGCAATAACTTGGTAACACTGGGCAGAAGTTACATTACAAAGGAGCATGAGCATTTGATTTAAAACTTTAAAAACTCATAACTATTTCAGACCATATGCCAAAAAGACTAATATAAAGAAGCAGGGTGATCATTTAAAAATGAGACATTGGTGCTTTTCTACTTGCTTACTAGAAAAGAGGAATTTAAGGAATGGATAGTGGAAGCAGTTCAAGAATTGTTGGGGACAATACAGATTTCTTCAGAAGGGATTGCTGAGGAGCAGGATAAAATGAAAATGGAATTTAAGCACATAGAATTCAGAGAAAATTTGAGATGGGAAAGTAGCAATAAGAATTATTTAGAGGAATTATCAATGGTTAAAGTATTGCAGATGAAGAGGAATCTTACAGAACAAGAAGAGCAGCAGTTGTTGAGTGCCAAAGGGAAAAATAAGAGAGTAGTTGTGTAATATTCATGGGTTTAGAAAGGTTGCTGTTAAGCAAGTATTTATCTTTTATAATGCCAGAGCATAAAAATAATTAGCACACTAACTTTGATAATGGAAAATAGAAAGTGGTGTTGGCAAACTCAGGGAGCCGATGACTGGAAAAATAATGTGAGACCCTATAAAGGTAATCAAGATATTTAAGCAATTCTGTGAACATTTGTATAAAGCAGAGTAATGGGGAAACCAAGAAAAGATACAAATGATAATACCTGTAGAAGACTTAAATATGCCAAGATTAGAAGAAGAGGATGCTCAAGAATTAATAGCTAGAATGGAATGGAATAAGATAAAATTGTAATATATAATCTATCAACAGGGAAGTCTCCAGGAACTGATTGTATTTTTGGTGAAGTTTGGAAGAAAGAAAATTATACAAATCTTTAAAGTTTTGTTTAACATTATTTTAAAAAGAGGAAGAGTGTTAGCATCTTAGAAGAAAACTGTACTACCCAAAGAGAGCAGAGACCCTTTAAACACTACTTTTGTAGACCAGCTTCAATTTTGAACCATGATTATAAAGTGTGTGTTTGTACTAGCTAAGAGAATGGATAAGGTATTGCCAAAACTGACAGATATGTATCAGTGTGGTTTTGTGGAGGGGAGGCAAACACTTCACAACATTAACATAATGATGATGATCCAAAGGGAAATAGCGTGCAAGAAGATGCCACTGTTGGTGGATCTTAATGCGGAGAAGGCATTTGATAGAGTTAGCTGGGATTTTATGAGCAGAGCATTTGAGGTTCATTCCAATAAAAAGCTGTCATCATATGGCATCCTCAATACTGAGGTCTTTAGGTTCAGTGCTACTCTGTTTTCTTTATTTATTTATTAATGAATTTACTGAGGGTCTCCCTACAGTGAATGTCTTGTCACATGTATCACACACGTTGCATATTCATACTAAAGCAAATGAATCCCTCAGTAAACTTAGAACTCAGGGAGTCTTTTTCTTATGTCTGTTCTTGGGAAGAATCTAACAGTTTAAGCATAAAAAGTAAATAAACAAATGTTATGCATTTTTTTCTTCCCAAAAAGTTCATCTACCAGATATTAACATTGCAGATAGCCAAAACAATATGGCTACTGTGGTGGTGGTGCTGCGGTAGTGCTGCCGCCTCATAGCAAGACGTTGTCCCATTCGATTCTCAGCTAGAGCGTCTTCTGTGTGGAGGCATACGTGAATGGGGCGTGCCTTCGTTGAAGGTTGTGTGTCAGTTCTGGTAACCCGGTATGTAAAAATCCACTACCAATCATTAGTGGACCGGAGTTTCTGCTGTGGCAACCCCTAACCAGGAAAAGCCGAAAGACACAAGACACAATAGCCAAAACAATATAATTCCCTATGTTTTTGAATGATGTTAATTGTCTTACACTGTAGCCTTCAAATTCCTTCTTCCATCACATTGACAACATTACTAATAAAGTTTGTTCTCGTCTAAAACGGTATTGTTGTGTCTCTCATCTGCTTTCTCCTTCTGCCTGTGCTGCCATTGCAAAAAATGTCCTCCTTCCCAAACTAGAATATGGATTGCCATTACTAGTTTTTCATTCAGCTTATAATAGCCAAAAAATCCTGGTTACAGAAAACAAAATTAGTTTAATCACCCTACTTGCAGACTCTCATTCTCACCACTGCAGCCTTGTTAAGAGACTTCAGTGGCTTCCAGTCACAGAAAGGTCAACTTAACTGTTATAGTACTGCTTTGAAAAGTAAGCTTCTTTCCATGGAACAGTTGTACACATTAAGAAACACGAAAGAGTACATTATCTCCTGAATCTAGCCATCCATTTTAAAAGTGTCGTTAGAGAATGTGCCTTCTCCATACTGAACCTAGCATTATGGAACAAACATCTACCTGACATTAAAGGTCAAGACTCATTTCTTGGATTCAAGACAGTCTTAGCAGAACACCTGCATAATGAGGAAACGTATCATTACTTTGAGGGCAATGGATAACATTTTTGCCAGTTACCCTACATTTGGTGATCTTGTTTAGTTTGTCAAATTCATGTTACCACTGCTTTGTTTAAAATTGTAATACTGTACTGTACATTATGTACATAAACAACTTTAAGTTTATTTTGGGTATTAATCTTTATACAGAATGCTTATATAATAATGTGAGTAAAACACATATTGTATTAATATACTTATATATTAAAACTTTGCATTATCTTTTATTCTGCAGTTGTTTTTTTGTATCTTGCCTTTGTGCTTGGGTTGTGGCTGAAAAGGTCTTTGGTCTAGTCCACTTGTCAAGTCCTTTGTCAGTATATCGACAATCATGCCTTTAAACAATATAATGTTGTAAACTGTTCAATGCCTACATTCTTATACTCCTTTCTTAATTTATATTACATATTTAAAAATCCTTTATAGTTTTTTCCTCCTAAGCACACGCAGTCTATTTGTAGCTCCAAAGTCTCTGGTTATTATTTCAGACATATTAAATCCATTTCTAATATGTCACTAGAACTCCATCCATCTTTCACTCCTGCCTTATTCCAGTGATTCAGCTTTCTACTAAGTTGTGACACTGCTCTGATCAGCATTTTACCCAGTTAATTTAGCAGGGAAACTAACAAGTTAACCAGGTCTGACATTTTGTTTTTACTCAGAATGACTGAGAAGATTGTCAGCATGAATACAAGTGTTGCTTCTATGTCATATTTTTTTTCTGGCATTGACAGTTACGTAATTTCAGTACAACTGGCTTCCATCCACCCCAATTTGCCTTTTGGTCATATAGATTTCTTCCATCATCCTCACTCAAGCAATGTTCTCTGTTCAAGGCCACAGTGTCATAACATATATATGTAGTTGTATATCTACCTACCTATCTATCTATTCATTGTTTTGTTATAACTTTCTTAGATGTTCTTCGTGTTTCACTGTTGCAGTCATTACATTTGGGTAATCCTGCTGGCAGGTTGCCCTCAGCCGGCCTGAATTCCAAAGTCTTGGGTCATGCGTCAGCTGCTGTCGCCCCTTCCCTGACATCAGGTCATCAGGGGTATAAAAGAAGCAGCCAATGCCATTTTCTTCAGTCTTTCTTGCCGTGCGGTGCCCGAAGCAAAATCAGTTCGCAAGTGCCGGTCGGCCGACTCCTGAGATTTTCGTGTTTGAGTTTCAGATCCGAAGTCTTCAGTAAAGCTAAGTACCCCATTGGGGAACCTTTTTTCTTGCTCCACACCGATATCAGAAAAAGTTAATAATTGTATTTCTTGTGGAAAGCAAATACCTCATAAGGATTTTCATTCTTACTGTATTCCTTGCCTAGGCTCTGATCACAACGTTACTGGTTTTCATTTTTGTGCTAGATTTAACCAACGCACTATTAAGCGTCGGTATGATTTTGCTTTAAACTTTTTTGGACGCCGGTTTAATTATCCTGAAATGTCATCGGATAGCCATCCCACTACCAGAGTTTACAAAAAAACGCAAAGAAAAGGATAGAGAAAAACAATCGAGGCCCA
Source organism: Protopterus annectens (assembly GCF_019279795.1). Taxonomy (NCBI): domain Eukaryota; kingdom Metazoa; phylum Chordata; order Ceratodontiformes; family Protopteridae; genus Protopterus; species Protopterus annectens. The sequence continues at coordinate 1,128,163,495 of NC_056731.1, read as the reverse complement.
AAACCTACGATGAAGCTTCTCCTAAGCCAGTCGCCGGTACTCAGTGTGGCGCATTTGCAGCCCCTGAAGCCCGCTACTTTAGAGTCGCAGGCTGCTACCAACTCCCACGTGAAGTCGTCCATGCGGCTGGATACTCAAGGTATTGGTGCCTCGGATGCAAATCCCTTAGATGGGTCCAGAGCCGCTGAGCAGGCAACGGCTTCTGAGGGTGTATTCAGACCTAAACAACTTTACATTAAAACGACTTCAACTTCAAAGGCAAAGACTAAAGCACCTTCTAAAACAAGGAAACAAACTCAAGAGCCACATGGACAGGCCTCTATGCCCAAAAAAACAGATGCTCAAAATGGCCGAAGACTTGATTACCTTAATCAGGGGTTCTCATCCCCCTCCTGATAAGAGGCCTAGGCAAGACACTGACTATGAATCTTCAGATCAGGTTTCAATTTCTTCTGATTCCTCTTCTGATCAGGAATATTCTCTTCCCCCCTATGAGGATTCTGATGCTGAAGAAATCTATACCTTCAGCGTCTCCTCCTGAGGACTATTCCTTTGGGGAAACCTTGCATACCATGAGGGAGCATTTCCACTGGGAGAGCCAAGATTTTTCAGAATCTAAAAAGAGGCTCAGGGATTTTCTTTTACTACCTCAGCACAGACCTCTAGCCATTCCACCTGTGTTAGACATTGTAGATGTGTTTTTGGAGTCTAGTCTGACCCCTGACTCCTTACCCCCAGCTCCTGTTAAGCCTGACATATTACAGGGTTCCTGACTCACACAAATTTATTTTTAAAAACCCTGCTGCTGACCCAGAAACTATTTCACAGGGTCCAAAGGGAGTTCAGGCTTCCACTGCAAAAAACCCGACCCCCTCTGACAGAGATTCAAGGGCACTGGATAGATGGGGAAAAAAGGATTACACATCTGCATCTTTGGCTATAAGGGCCTTAAACTGTCAATTTCATATGCTTAAGTATCAGCAACATGTCATAGGATTGCTTAAACAGAAAATGTTGTTAAATTCTGAATGTGCAGAAAACAAGGAAATGCAGGATTTATTGTATGCAGCAGAACAAGTTGGAAAACATACTTTGCAATGTGGTTTTGATTCTTTGGAGGCCTTCTGCAGGGCCGCAGTTACGGGTTCTGTAATTAGGAGGCATGCTTGGTTAAAGGAAAAAAATCTGCCTGATCATGTTAAAGTTAAATTACTAGATGATACAGATTACACTGGTAGGATAGGAAAACATTTTTTTGCAGCATATTTACAATGCATCTCCAACACCATCACTCTGACTTCTTCTTCCAGTCAGCTAAAAAGGTCTGGATGATGCCTCCACAGGTCACTGTAGTGGTGCCTGCACTTCTCACCAATTCAGGGGTTATCTGCGTCATCAGTAACTGTCTTAAGGCAGTACCAAGCATCCAACTTATATGGGAGACTCTCATAGGAGTTCCCAGTCAAACAGTTCTGGCGATCTGTATACAGGAAAAGATGATCTTGGTCTCCTTAGAGGACCACCAGGGCACTCTGCATGAAATAGTGTCATTAGAAGAAATTACCATACTCTAGGTCTCGTACCAGAGAATCATTTGTGGCATCTTGCTTTTATAAACATTTTCTGTTCCAAGAACTGCCATGGACTGTCAGAATTGTCTGACCTATTTTTGTCACATTTTACTATACACTGTACTAATTCAGCTGTAGCACTGCCCAGTTCCAAGTTTGCTATTTCTGGGTCCATTTTGAAACTTATGAGTATCAACTTTAAGCCACTTTTGTTGGTGAAGGCCCTTCTGCACCATTTTTTGAGCAGAGTGCTGTCTGGGTCACGTCTAATCAATGGTGATTGGAGTAGAGCTCAGAGGGTGCATTCCTACTGGCTAGTTTGAGCTAAAAAGGGTATTTTTCTTGTTTTATTTATTTAAGCCCCGCATTTGCACTTGTTTGCGTGTAGAGCTCTATCATGTACTGCTGTGTAACAGTGTTTACCATTGTCAGTTACAGGCGTAAATGTCTTGTTTGTTAAATTTTTCCTTCGCACTTTGCCCTCCAGAGGTTTCTCTCGGCTGTGCTCTACTGTCAGGTGGAACACAAAGCCTAGCCTCAGAGGTATTAACACACCTCTCACCCATTAGCCACTCCTAAGTGTGTCCTCTTTTCCTGATCATATAAATTTACCTGTCACTATGGACGGACAATTCCCCAGTTTCTCCAGCCAGACTGGTCAACATGGGCATCCTGACACAGTGTAACAACTGCCTCATGTTCACCGACAACCCTTTAGTCCTAGTCTATGTGAACCCAATGTGTGAGAGGTGCAACTGTATTAAGAACTTTGCATCCATGCTGTCACACATACCACTCAATGCATATGACAATGAGCAGGTTGCCAGCATGCATACCTCACCTCCTACTCCACCTAAACCCACATAACACGTACATATGCAGAGGTCCTCACCAGAAGCATACCTAAACACCAGAGACCTCCCAAACACAAACATAAGCACGCTACACATATTACCTCCTCTGTAGAACTCATTACACATAATAGCTCACGCACCAGTGTCTCACCGGTCAAACCTTTAAGGCAAAACACAAAATCAGACATATTAGTCATAGTTGATTCCATCACGAGGCACACTGATGTCCCTGTCACCAGGTTGGATAAGGAAAAGGTCCTGTCAGCTGTTTGTTAGGTGCCAGGATACGCCACATCACACATGCACTTAAGTCTCTCAACAACAGGTACTTTTATGACTCCATCATAGTCTATGTTGGTGTGAACAATTTGAGACGTACCTCTCTAGACTATATGAAGAGAAATATGACTGAGCACTCAGGCTATGTGTCTCAGGCGGGAATGTCCCTAGCCTTAAGCAGCATTTTACCTTCACATACAATGATGCCTTAGTATAAAAAGAAAAGTATTCACTTCAGTAATTGGCTTAGCTGCTGGTGTTATTCTAAGGAGATACACTGTCTGTCAGCCTAGGATGACATGATCAACAGACCTCGATGCTTTGCCAGAGAAGGTCTTCATCTGTCACCCCTGGGATTTTGGCTACTGGCTAAAGCTTTTGCCACCATCATAGTGCCTTTTTTAGGCAGTGTCTCAAGGACACAATTCCCAACGTAAAAACTCCATCTAAAAACAACCGCAAGGTTATGTTGCTAAATGCTCTGAGTCTCAACATGAAACTGCACTCAGTGGAAGCTGTCCTCACCTTGGAAGACGCAGACATTTGTGCAGTCATGGAGACTTAGTTCAAGGCTGTGGAGAGCACCCCAGCCATATGGGGTTACACCTCCTTCTACACCTGTATGCCTGCATTGACTTGGCTGTACCTGATAAGACCAAAACAAGCTCCTCAAAGAAGAGCAAACCTGCCTGTGTGCAACTGCCATTAACAGGCTTTACAATAAGAGAAAGAAATTGCTGTCTAGGAGGGCTTGCTCCCTCTTATTCTTAAACTGGAAACACACTCTCCTCAGCTTAAACAAGCAAATAAGACTTCCTGAGAAGTCCTCCAAAGCAAACTACGAGTCCAGATTGGCTTCCTCAACAAAGGACAACCACAAGGCATTCTATAGTTACATCTGTAACCTAAAAGGAAAGGCTTGGATTTGTGCTAAACTGGTAGTTAATGATACCACATATACTTAGCCTGTGGACATGGCTAACCTGTTTGGCGACAGGTTCTGTGAAAACTTCACTCCCCTATCCCCGCCCCCATGTACTCCATGACATCCCTACCACCTGTCCCCTACCTTGTATCTCTAAAGAGCAGGTCGTAAATGCCTTCTCTAAGGCCAAAAACGCAGCATCTATGGAACCTGATAGCATCCCAGGCTGTGTCCTACATGGGCTCCAACAATATTAGCAACACCATTGGATACTCTTTTCTATCATAGTTTAAGCACCGGCTTCGTACTAACTGAATGGAAAACAGCCACCATTATTCCATTGCACAAAGGTTCTGTGCTTATACTGACCCTGGGAACTATAGAGCTGTTAGCCTGACTACCCTTCTCTGCAAGGCCACAAATCATCATAGACCTTATAAACAAAAATATAGGTAATCTCCAAACACTTGACCCTTGGATTTGCCAAATGGAGATCATGCCTGTTAAACCTGGTGGACTTCTTCGAGACAGTCACCAAGGCCCTGGACAAACAGAAATCTATGCATACAGCCTACCTGCACTTAGTCAAGGCATTTGACACTATCCCCCACTCAGACATCATTGACAGACTCACCCAACTAGGTATCAAAACTTGTATCATTAGATGGGTCACTAACTGGCTAACTGATAGAACTCATATACTCAAAATAGGGGAGTCCACCTCCAACAGTAGACCTGTAACCAGTGGTATTCCACAGGGATCAGTCCTGGGACTTCTACTGTTTGGAATCTATTTCTCCAAAGTACAAGCAAAAACTAAAGGTCTATGGATGACAAAGTTTCCTGATGACTGCAAACTGGGAGCGATCATAGAATCTCCAAATTATGTCAATATCCTACAAGAGGGTCTTACACAAACAAATGATTGGTGCCAAAGTCATGGCCATAAACTCAATGCAAATAAATGTATTATCATTCCTTTCAGTAAAAGCGAAGTTCCTGTCAACTACCACATCAATAGCAAAACCTTAAGTATGCACTCAGTGGTGAGAGACCTAGGCACACAGGTTGACAGAAACCTTATCTTTGGCCACCATGTCTCCCCAGTGGTAAGAAGGGCATTCTGTATTCCCCATCTCATAAGTAAGGGCATTGTCTCCAGAAAATAAAAGAAGTTATAACCTCCTTGTTCTTTTCCCTCATCAGGCCAAAACTTGAGTGCAACACCCCTTTTGATATGTACCTTTACAAGCACCTGCAGCAGTTGGAGAAACCACAGAGGTTCCTCACAAGGTAAATTCAAGGTCTTCAGCATCTGTCCTATGGGGATCATTTGAAATCACTGTCACTTTATTCTGTTTCATGCAGACTACTCAGAGGTGATCTCTGCCTTGCATACAAGGCAGTCTCTGACCCTGCTTTATTGGAAATGCTGCATATCCGTAAGTCAAGTGGTACACGAGTTATTTGGTCTAAAAAGCTTAACCTAGTATGTGATATTAATAAAACCTGCTGGAATGACAGATTTGTCTCCTATAGGTTATCACACCTTTGGAACTGGCTCCCACTTCATGTCAGAGTATCCCTTTGGCCCTCTTCAAACACAGTCTGGATGGTTGGATGTTTCCCTCTTAGACAGGGATAATAGGTGCTGATTGTGGAAATAAGGGTAAGAACTTGGCTAGGCTTGTAAGGGCCCTAGGGCCATTAGCCTAGTAACCTCCTATGATCTTATGAACATAGAGCAACTTAGCATGACCTGTGTCAGGGTATGACACTGAACAAATCATTTGGACTACATAGGAAAAGGTCTAGAATATATGAAATATGGTGGATTTCTTTGCTTTGAACCATTTAGTTAAGCTGTTACATTGGCAGTGCTCTTTTGTAGTTATCAGACTTAAACCATGAAATGCAGTGGACCTCTTTTTGACATTGTCACTCACCCATAATTGATGTGCCTTGCAGGTGCTCAGGTAGTTGCTTGACTCAATGGAAACCTCTATTTTCGATTCTAACTTTAGGTGCGGTGTGTAGAATGAGCAATTCAGAAACATTTATGAGTTGAGTCTTTATTTGCATAATTCTCATACCATTTGACCTATAAATGTGTGATATAAACTCAGCTGCTGCTGCTTAGAGGCCCATCATGCTATAGAATAAGACGTAGAACACTTTTTTCCAGAACATTCTACATTTATGGAAGCTAACTGATGGGGAGAAAAGCAGGAATACTAACTTCTTGAAGTAAATGCAACGCTTTCCTTACAGTTCATTTGCTTGAAGTAAATACAACACTTTCCTTACAGTTCATTTGCTGCAATACTTGACTGAAGCATTGTTTGTGGTAATTATGTAGGTAGGAATATCTGCAATAACTGATAAATGCTCTTAACAGTATTAAAATATTCATGGTAAGGTGAGAGATTTTACACAACGTATGAGAACGGTAAGGGGAGGCATGCTCCATACAAATTTTGTAACATGGCATTTAAAGGTACTAGGCCAACAAAGCCTTGGATATGCTTAGACACAGACCTGTTTATAGCAGTAGCTTGCCAATGTGCCAGGGATGGGGACTGCTCTTATATTCTTAGTGTTGGCGAGGCTACAGAGCATTGAATATTCCAGTGGGAAATACTTATCCATTAACTGTCCGATATCTACACACTTTGTGTGCTGTAGCCTTGCTTGTATGCTGAAAGACTTTGTTATGGATTCACAGACAAGAAGACGAAGTAATTCAGCTGTAGTTATAGATGTTAATGCAAGGTACCTGGCAGGTCCAGGTGCCCACTGACAGTGTACTTCTACAGCTTCAGATGATGTCTGTCTTGTGCATGGATAGCTGTTAATGTGTAGATAGGGACCATAGTGGGTATACAAATGAGAGTCACTTGCATGATTGTTCATGTTGCATAGTGTGTAGTTCTCGGTAAGCTGCATGGGGGAGGGGTTATTGTCTGGGTGGGAGGGCTGGTCTATGCCTTTATTAGAGTATAGAAGTACAAAGTACTGTCATGTGTGCATATTAGCATAAACGAAGCGATTTACACGATGGGTGGTTCATTACATGTACTTTGACAAGCAGTCATTAGTGGCATACTCGCATGGTATATTCTTTTCTCCACATAGCACCATGCCTTACAGAGAAAAATCATGAAAGAGAAAGTTTAGCCATGCAAACAGTTTTGGTGCAGGTCTTCCATTTGTACATCTGATGGCTGCATGGGTAGGAGTTTGCTGACTGGTCCTGTCATGACTGTTCTTTTTTTTCTCACAATTATTTTATTTCATTTAAGTTAATAGAACAGGATATAACAATATAAATAAAAACATTTTGCAAAGTAAATACAACAATACAAATTTCAATAAAAGGAAACAAAATAAAATATTTACATGATATACATATTGCCTGAGAGTAAAATGTATGCAGATAACACAAGCAAATTAAAGATTTATATATGTAAAAAAATAAATGAGACTGATGAAAAAGTTTCAATGAGGGTAACAATTTTTAGCCAATGTTTATCCTTAAGTTTGTTAGGAAAAATTCTATTATTTGTGGTTGCTGTTTCTTTAATAGCAATGTATTTTGGAGATGAAAGAAATTCTTCAAATTGTGGTGGTACAGATCTGTTCTGTTTCCTTCTGGTGATTTTTCTTGCCACAGCAAGAATTGTCCAAGTTAAGTAGAAAAAGGGGTTTTTTTTGGACTTATGGTCTCTATAACATTTACTAGAATTAGCTCTTTTGTAAGTGTAAAAGAATCGGTCCATAATGCTTTAAAAAAACCTGAATCTTTCCCCAAAATTCAGGTAACATAGAACAATCAAAAAATGTGTGACCAGTTAGTATTCCAATATTTTTACATCTCCAGCGTTCAACTTCAAAAAACTATTAAACTTTGCTACTCTGTTAGGAGTCAAAAAAGCTCTTTAAGTGAATTTCTATGTACATGGTCTCCAATATAAAGACCAGGAGGTTTTCAAAATAGAAAGAATAAGCTATTTTTTGTTTTGATCAGTAAAAGTAGCTTGAAGTTATTTTGTAATAAAGCTCCAAAATTTATCATTCAAATTACTATAATCAACTGCTAATATTGAGTGTAATGTGAAAATCAAGTTATTAGATTCTTGAACTTAATAAATGATATCATTTAAAATTTTAACAACTGTGGAAACCCATTACCGATAGAATTAGAAATGTATGAAAATTTAGTGTGAATTAAAGTAATGACTGATTGTAAACGAGATGAATTTCTAGTATCTATATTAAATTCTAAGCATAAAAGTTCAAATTATTTAATTTTTAAACCATACTTAACTATGACCAAAAGCTATATGCCAGCCACTGCCTCTTTGTAAGTGCAATGGCATTTGTACCCACCTCCATCTAGAATGGTCATCTCCTGCTACTGAATTCTCATCCAGTTCACTCTCCACTGCCTAATACCTGGGATACGGTCTTCCTGCAGCAACTACTTCATCATTATCATGTTGTGTAACATTGCATACACTGAGAATATCTTAAGCACATATGCCCAGGATTATTTTGCAGGGCACCACTAGATACTTCCAGGCGATGAAAGCATGCTAGTGGAATGCAGAAGTCCAGGAAGTTATCAAAAGAAAAGTGGAGTGCAGGACAAGTGGGAGATACAAAGGATAGGTCAAGCTAAGATGAAATACTGATTAATGAACAAAGAGGCTAAGAGAGTAATAAGGAACATAAGCAGAAAGAACCAGGAGCACAACATCCGTACTATAAATAACTTATTAAAACACAAGAATAGCAGCAATGATAATTGCAAGTGCAAAGCTTTCAAGATAAGCTGTTTCTCAGTGCTTCAACCAAAAGAGCTCGTCTCAAAAACTTTGTACTTGCTGTTATCATTGCTGCTATTCTTGTGTTTTAATAAATTATTTATGGAGCAGGCATCGTGCTCCTGGTTCGTTCTGCTTATTTTACATTTTTTTACCTCGGAACACCTTGGTTATCTAGAGATTTATTTTGAATTCTGAGTAATAAGAAACATGGCATCAGAGGCACTCTTCTAGCCTCTGCAAATGAGTCCACATGACTTAAGAGGTAGGTGGAAGAAGTACTTCTGGCAGCTTCTGAATTAAGAAAACCTCATAGAAGCTGTACTGCCCCAAACACAGCCTACAATAAAAGGGGAGGAAGGGCCAACCCCCAGAATAAGTAAGCACAACTGTAAGGACTATGAAGTCTGGGAAAGCAGTAGGAGCAGATGAGGTCAAAGCAGATGTGATCAAGATGTTGGGTGAATTAGTGGTGAAATGGCTTCTGAGGGAGAACATAACAGTATGGAAAGGTGTTTCACAGATGACTGGAGAGTAAGCATTCTAGTGCCTGTGTACAAAAACAATGGTAACCTTCATAACTGTGAGCAATCTGGTGAAATTCCTGTCACAGTGCATGAAAGGGCTGGAGATGGGTGATTGATAAATGAGTACATAGAATAGTAGAAAGGAATACGTGAGGTGAGCAGTACAGACTCATATTAAGATGCAGCACAATTGACTTGAAATTTGCAGCAAGACAGATAGTGGAGAAGAAGCTAGAAAAAGCCAAACGAGGCATTCCTGGACTTCCTGGTCTTGGAAAAAGCATTTGATAAGGTCCCAAGAAAGCTGATTTGAGCTGTCCTCTGGTTTGAAGTTCCAGAAACATTGGTAGAATTAGTGGAGGCTGTGTACACTTACCTAGTGACACAAGTATAATCAGGTTCCGGTGGGGGTGAGATTTCATCAGGTTCATCTCTGAGCCCACTGCTGTTCATATTAGTGATGGACATATCAACATATGATGAAAAATTACAATCAGACACTGAATAGGAATTTCAGCAAATGATAGGGGAATGGAATGCTAAACTGAAGACACACAAGATGAAACTGAGTAGACGGCAGTTGTCATGACAACAAATGGGAGAAATTAGAGGAAGCTGAAAACTGAGATAGAAGCAAAAATATTGGAACAGGTTAACAGCTCTAAGTGTCTTGGAGAGGTGGTTGAGGAGAAAGGGTTGTCTGAATGAGGAGGCTAAAGCTAGAGTCAAAGGGGATGCAGCCATCTGGTACATAATGTCAGAGGTAGTGTGTGACAGAAGAATGCCAAATAAGCTGAAATGTAAGGTGTACAAAACAGTGGTGCAACCAGAACTTTGTATGGTACAAAAACCTGGGCAGTCAAAGTATAACGGCTGAGGAAGCTAGAGGTGATGGAGATGAAATTGCCTGAGATGGGTCGTAGGATTCACACTATCAGACAGATGAAGAAATGGGGACATTAGAGCAGAAGCCAAAGTAACTCCAATTTGCAGAGGAGGTCAAAGAACAGGTTAAGGTGGTTCTGACATATGTGCAGTAAAGCAGAAAATGATTAGATGAAGTTGATTTAAGAAAGATAGGAAGAAAGAAAGATTAAATGAGGTTGTCCAGCAATATTGTGTGAGAAACCTAGACAGTCGTGCATGACTGTTGAAGGTAATAGAGTGGCACTGAATCAAGAGACATGGCAACAGTTGACACAAAACTCCAAAACCATGTAGAAAATGGGGGGGGGGGGTGATCATCATCAAATGTGAAAACATGGCTTTAGCATAAAAAAAACACGTGCTCCACGATGACCCAGGTTTGTGATGGAGCATAGTGGTATCCATGGTCTGTCACAGTCTGTGGATTTTAGATGGGTATCATCAACCAGAGCTCTAGGACATATCTGGTTTTGCCAATAAGATGCCCCAGGGAAAAGTTACCCCTCACAAACCATAGATAAAGATCACACATGTTCCATATGTGAGAGTCATGGTAGCTTTTTGGGTGGCACGAGAACACATAGTATGTAATACCCTATGCGTTACAGACCACTTTGAATTTCAGAGAGGGGTAACCTTTACAGATCACAATCTTCTTCCCAGGGTACCAGGTAGGACCTTTATTTCATTGTGGGTGCAGTCTGTGGCCCCCATCACCTCAGCGAAGTAAAAATCCCATGCAGTGTTGACTCTGTCCACTATTGTACATAGAAACCACGTGTGCTCTCCCCTATGTTGCAGCATGGCATTGATAAATTGATGGAGTATTCTTGTGTCCCCTGTTGCTTGCTGAAATGTTCATGTAGCAAATGTACACAGTCTCGCATATCTTAGTGTCCACAGGGATAAGTAATCATGACTCCCTCAGGCATGCAGATAAAGTTGACCTGTGTCTACCAGTTCAAGTATGATGTCACTATGTTCTTTGTTGGTGTTGAAGGCCATGAAATGCTAAGCATTGTCAGAAGACAGTGTCTTCAAAGTGACAACACTCAACACTATTGCAGCTAGTAGCAATAAAAGCATGTTGTGTATATATTTTATATATATATATATATATATGTACATTTCAGTAAAGCTGCAGAATACTGATAAATATATTTCCACTACTCCCTTGCTTGTACACTGGCGTTTCACCGCAGTCATAAACGCTTATATTTGCACATCAGTTCGCACCTTTGTATGCTTCTGAACAAGTACGCCATCTTGTTTTCCTTCCTTTACATACACAGAGGCACTTTTTTAACTATGTTGCTCATTACTATGTCATTATACCACCTTTAGCTTATACAGCGAGCAGCTATGTTTCTCAAGTTGTCCGGGTTGTGCCTAGTGCTGCGAGTTGCACACACCCTGAAGGGCCTCTTCCTCTGTATCCAAGAGAATCATGTTTTAAATATTCTTTTTATATTCCCTTATGCTGTAAGTATCTTATTTCAGTACATTGGATGTTTCAGATTGGCTCCCTATCAGAACTGCAAAAGCAGATAGTGAGATGCTTAAAATTAAAATGCAAAGGTCAATTTCACTAATTTAACAGAACTGAAAAACTGGATCTTATGTCTTGAAAGCATGTTTATTGGAGGAGATTATAAGCACAAACATCTTTGCTTAGTTTATGTACTACCTCCAAAGTCACTGTACCATGGAGAAAGGGGCTGACTCTAAGGTACTACTGCATTGAGTTTACAACATATTCCATTCATTCCCTTTTACAAGTTTGCAGGCGTTCATTCTGTGATTCACTGGTGCAGTCATTACTTCATGGAATACTGCAGTAGGCTTGCCAGACTTTCAGAGCTGAACATCCTTCCCACATGGCTGCGCTGACATTGTCTTTACCCTGAGTATCCACAAACCTGGTATAAACACATACATTCAAATGTCTTCAGTTTTTTCTTGTCTGTGCGTGCATAATATTTGAGAATGTCCAGAGCAAGCAGATTAGTATCCCAATGGGGATCTTTTGTTGTTTATAGAGAGAAAGGATGTAAACTATTGTATTATTGTACAGTTTTTTTTATACATTTTTGCTTGGCAAATATCTGTTTTTCAACCTCCTAGCAGATGTCTATGTGGCATCTCTGTAATGGTTTGCCAAACAAACTAGAAACACTCCAAGAGAAATAAAACCTTTTTGTTGTTTTTGTTTTATATTCCAGTTTCCTTCTGTCATTAGCATGGATTGATGATTCATTCAGGACCATTGCCTTATCGCCAAACTATAACCGGTGCATAGGGAAAAAAAGGTAGAATAGTAAATATGCAAACATATTCCATGCTTCAGTAGCAAGGCTAGTTGTTTTTTTAGAACTGAACTTGCTGATCAGCATAATGTGGTGTCTCTAGATTGTGGTAAAATGTCATGAGATTCATTTCTAGTCATTCATTACCTGTTACAAATCTCACCATTTATTTTAGCTTGGGTAGCAAACAGTTCGTTCAGAGCCTTATGGCAATGATTGCATCACTTCTCATTTGGGAAGCTTGTTTGTTTGTAACCCAGATATGTGAGCTGATCTGACAACCATTTTTTTTGTTTGTTTTTTTGGGTTTTTTTTTTTTTGCTATGACCCTGGCCATATAGCAAAGCAGTGCAGTTATTAATAGAATGATTGTTATTAATAACCATATGTAGACCAGTAAGGATATTCACCAAAACAGCAATCAGTGAGAATAATGGATTACTAAGCAACAAGTAAGATTCTGTGGATAACATAATTGTAGGTTTCTACATATTTACCAGATTGTTTAAAAGCTGTCATATTTGGTAGTGCAAGAACCTTTATGACAGACACCAGAGTTGGAGGAAAAGAATGCTTGCATTAATTCAGCCATATCATGAAGGTGAGATTCGACTGGTACTACTGAACATTGTAAAGTTAAAGACCTTACTTTTGCTTCCCATGAACAAGTGCTGCTGTTTCAAAATGGGGATGGATGGTTGTAGTTTGACCAGGTTTTCTATTGGTTAACTTCTGAAGTCAAAAACATCACCTGATACTGGGCTTCACAGTTTTATAGAAACTGTTACTGGTAATGCTGATTTAAGTACACATTCTTCAAATGGCTTTCCTCAACTGCTTAGAAAGGGTAGTTTTAGAAATAATGCTTGTACAAAACTAGTTAAATAAAACGGGTATATGTGCGTCTTGTCTGTGACAGGGAGAGAGAAAAAGAAGACAAAGTGCACAAAAGCAGCAATTACTGCTACAATTTCTTTGGACAGATGCTATAGTTAATTTTCATTGTATATTCATAGCTGTTATGTCTGTGGTTGTGCAGCACTTAGCGTTGTCGCCTCACAGCAAGAGGTTCTTCAATTCGATTCTTGGCTGGAGTGCCTTCTGTGTGGAGTCTGCATGTTCTCCATGTGAGCTTTAAAGACATGTAGGTAGGTGCGTGTGTGTGTGCCTTCTGTGAAAGTTGGGCGTTGGGCTGGCAACTTGACACCGTAAAAACTCCACTGTCAATCAGTCTGCAGACCGGTGATCTGCTGTGGCAACCTCTAACCGGGAAAAACCGAAAGACACCACTTTTGCTATTCATAGCTGTCAACTTCGCATGTAGGAGATCAGATAACAAGTGTTTTTAGAGTAATATATATGTATATATATATATATATATATATATATATATATATATATTTTTTTTTTTTTTTCCCCCCAGTTTATTTAGCATTTTTGCAGTTTTGTGCCACTGGTACAGTTAAATGCTTGATGCTTGATAATATTTTTATTTATTTTTTTGTTCTGTGTGCAGCTTTGTTTTCTACTTGGGTATTTTTTGGAGTGCAGGTTCATAACTCTTAAATGTTCATCACTGTTGCCGTAGCCTAAGTTATAGGGGACATATTCTGCCACATATTGGACAACTGGCCTGCTTCCAAAGCTTTAGAGTATGTTCCACACACACTAACTGCTGTAGAGCTTAAGGACAGCAGTATACATTTAGACAAAACTAGCAATGGCGTCTAAATGGAAAACTTTAGGCATAGATGCTAACAACTAGCTGAAGATATTAACATCTTAGCACAAACATTTCACCCTGAATGAAATTATTTATATGCATATCCTGGAAAGACCCCAACCTGATTAACAACAGGAAAAAAATCATACGCCTCCTGAAGAGCAAACCTGCAAGTCATCCTTAAGAACTATAGACCAAAAACTTACCTTCTGACAATATATAAATTGTATATTGGAATTGATGCAAACAGAGTTTATAGTTGCTTAAAAAAACTCAGTCATACCAATAGAAAAATTAGGTCGTAAAACTAAATTGTATGTAACAAAGGATCATTTATTGTTAATGATAGCCATAATAGAGAGCAGTAAAAGTAAATGGGAGGGGGGGGGTACGTACGTCATGGATATCTTACAAAACAGCTTTTAACAGCATCGCACATTCATGGATTATGGAATGCTTACAGGTTTAGAAGATGCACCCTACTTTCAGCAGTCAGGCAGTGTTGACTATAAAACAGTGGCATATCTCTTTACAATTGCATCATGATAAAATACAAGTTAGGAGTTAGTATCCTAGAGACAAAAATCCAATTCGTTGACAATGCTGTTTTGTCCTGTCCTTGACCCATTAAGTTGTTTACTTAATAGACTTGGCCATGGTTACAGTTTAACTTCCAGAAACCATTGTTCAAAGACATCTCATCTGTTTTTTTTTGTGGATGATT